>NC_091759.1:25577624-25645124 GCF_043380555.1 Nothobranchius furzeri
GGCTAGCAGCTATGAGCGTACCTGAACTACTCATGGACAAGACGTCAAAAACTCTAAACACAAAATACTTCAATAAACGGGACACACTTCTTTCCTGCAAATGCAATTTCACAGGTGTTGCTAATACCCATGATCCTTCAAGGGATGTGCTCAAAGAGGAGTTCAACATTATGAATCAAATATAGTGTTTTATTTTACAAATACCGTTATAAACACAAACTTACGTCTTAAGAAACATTATTTTAATAACGAAACTGCTAAATTCTTTCCAACAGTATAGATGTGTAGTGTATTTTGTCCGAGTAGGTTTGCCGTACTTTGACGTCATCGGCAGTCAAAGGACCCCGTCCCCGAGCAGATCCTGTACCGACACCGGAACCGGAAACCCACATCACCAGAGGAAACGAGACAGCGCTAAACACCTGTCGCTGTTTTCTAGCTCCGAACGTCTGTTGCTGTCCGTGACTTCAGACGGTGATTTTCTTTTTGGGACTCTGGTAGTTTGTCCTAAAGCTGAAGCGGTAGCAGCCGGCTGTTTCTCCTCCTCTGGTGTTACTGAGCGGAGAACCTCTCACTCCGGTGGTGTTCTCCCAGGGAAGAGGCACCGGATGGCTGGTTTTGGGCAGAGACGTGCTGCTTCTACACAACCGTGAGAGAACCACGTCATTCGTGTTTCAGCCACACGATGCCAGAACGTTGTTGAGAGGCACGAAGGACTGTTTTAAGTTTGTTTAGCAGATTTTCTGTTGCAGCAACTTTCTAATGAAACACCAGCAGGTGGTTTTGGACCTTGATGTTCTGGTCCATCGGGTTCTGCAGGTGTTCTAGGTGGAGAACCAGGAGAACTAGCTAATATTAATAAGTTCTCACTGGTTTAAAAGCTCCTCGGATCCTAAATGGTCCAGTTGACCCAAACAGTCCCATCTGTAACCACCTACTGGTTCCTGTTTGGTTACCGAATACCAACGTGGACCTAAGGAGACTCCTGGAACGCCGTTTGACTGAAGCAGAACCACCAGAACCTCATCTGACCCGAATCCTCCTAAAGTCCTGGATGTGTGTGAACCTGCTGCGGCCTTCAGGGCGGAGCGTCTGCCTCGTGGTTTTCTCTGGTGGGGAGTTTGTGCTGAGGTGACTGCGAGGCCCGTCTGCACCTGAGGATGTGCATCTTGGTCGTGACCCTCCTGAAGCAGCGGTTCATCATGCTCCGGACCGCCGCTGACGACAGGTAGAAGATGAACGGGTCCAGACAGGCGTTCAGGGTGCTGGACAGCAGCGCCAGGTTCCTCCAGTCGTGGCTCTCCATGTAGGCGAAGCCCACCACGTGGGAGACGTTGTACGGCCCGAAGCAGACGGTGAACACGATGAGCGTCCCCAGCGCCAGACCAATGCAACGCAGCCGCCGGCGCCGGGTGATGTGTGGGAGGCGGGACAGGATGAGGATGAAGTTGACGTAGCAGAAGCAGCTGATGATGAAGGGGATGCAGAAGAGCACCAGGAAGAGCTCCAGGCGAATCGGCATCAGGATCTGGAGCTCTCCGTCGGAGAAATTCAGGTAGCAGGTGGGTGGGGGAGGGGAGGGGCCGCTGACGTTGCTGCTGTAGAAGCTTCCTCCGCCGGTCCACTGGGCGTAGGGCAGGATGTAGACGAAGCACAGGTTGGAGGAGGTCACCACCCAGAAAGCGATGCAGGCCCACACGGCGTAGCAGGGCCGGCGGCACGCCGAGTACCTGAGGGGGAAGGCCACGCCCAGGTAGCGCTCCACGCTCACCGCCGTCAGCAGCAAGGTGCTGTTGTAGATGGTGACGTAGAACAGGAACCCGGTCAGTGGGCACAGCGCGTACGGCATCAGCCAGTTCATGTGGTCGTAGGCCTCCTTCATCTTAAACGGCAGGAAGGCCAGGAAGATGAGGTCAGAGATGGTGAGGTTCAGCAGCAGCACGTCGATCGGCGCCGCTTTGCGCCGCACCTTCCTGCAGAAGGTGACGAAGGACAGCATGTTGGCCGGGACCCCCATCAGGAATGTGAGGATGTAGACCGCCAGCAGCAGGTGGCTGTAGAACATGGCTGCCACTCGGACCGGAGACTCGTGCGAGGCGCTGCGGGAGACACAAACCAACGTCAGACCTGAAACCCTCACTCTGCCTCGTTCAAGATGGCCGCCAACGCCGTCATGCTGGCGAAACAAAACAACCGTAAATCCATCTTTCCTCACCAGCGTCGGTAAAAAGTGAAAACTGCAACAGATTTTATTTTTCAGCCTGACTCGGTTTTGACTTCATATCTTTCAAAATAAAAGCTGCAGATCCAGAAGCCAGTTTGTTTAATGAAGGAAGAAGCACGGTTTTCCAGATCCGAGTGGGAATACCAAACAGGAATTTCTCTCCGTGGAGCTGAAGCGGGTTTAACCAGATCGACTCTGTCTGTCCTCCGCCTGCTAAACTCCTCCAGGAAACTGACAAACTCTCCAATGAGTCTCCGATTTTAAATAAACGTTTAAAGTTTACTCTTCATCCGGTTCTGTTCTGACCCAAACCTCAGAAACCAACAAAAGCAGGAAGCTGGATCATCACTTTAGCTGTTTGAGACGAAGCAGCGGGTCTGAGCGAAGAGTCTTAAATCGGCCCTCTAGAGCAGAATCGGTGCTTCCCTCTCTAAAGCGGATCTGTTCGGGTTTAGCCGCCAAGGCGTCTGAAGAACTCACCTGTTAGGGTGGAACGAACATCCCGTTCATCAGGACGTCTGCGCTGCTCCGCTCCTGGAATCGGACTGTTGCATCAGAACTCAAACACACAACTAATATGCTTCCACAGCGGAAATGTAATAATCTTCAGGAAGCAATCTGTTCTCTAAACATGGTCTCCTAGCAACGGGCAGGCGTGACGCAGTTTGTCCTCGGATGAGGAGAAGTCTTCAAGAAGCCAACTTAGAAGTGTTCATGTGAGAGAAACGGAGAGGAGGAAGACTTTGGTCCTCGCTGGAGGTCCAACCTGTACCATCTGACTGCAGCATCTTCATCCTCCATCATCCCACAACCAAAACACGCTCCAGAGTTGGATCTTTACCAATCACAGAAACACTAAATGACTTCTGCAGCAGTTGTAGCTGTTTGGCAGAAACATTTAAACTGCCCGGCCAAAAGAAGTCTCCACCTGGAGCCTGCAACAAGTTATTTACGCCACCAACCAGCTGCTTCTCTTTTCTCACACCACCAGGTGGCAAGGCCCATCTGGTGGTGGAGAAGATGTGAGTCTGTGTGAGAAGGGTCAGATCATCGGCATCAAGCAGAGAAAACGTCTAAGGAGATTCAGAAACTGGGTTCAGAGCAGTCCAACGCTTTATTAAAACTGGTCTGATGAGTCCAGATGGACTCTGGTCCAGAGTGATGGTGCATCAGGGTAAGAAGAGAGGCAGATGAAGTGATGCACCCATCCTGCCCAGTGCCTACTGCACAAGCCTGTGGGGGCAGGGCTATGATCTGGGCTTGCTGCAGGTGGTTAGGTCTAGGTTCAGCTACAGGATGTGCTCCAAGAATGAGGTCAGCTGACTACCTGAATATCCTGAATGACCAGGTTGCTCCATGTTCCCTGATGGCACGGCCATATTCCAAGATGGCAATGCCAGGATTCATCGGGTCAGATGGTGAGTGGTTCAGGGAGCATGAGTCATAATTTTCACACATGGATGGGCCACCACAGAGTCCAGACCTTAACCCCATCTTTGGGATGTGCTGGAGAAGGCTTTGTGCAGCGGTCAGACTCACCATCATCAGCGTAAGATCTTGGTGGAACATTAATGCAACACTGGATGGAGATGAATCTGGTGATGCTGCAGAAGCTTATCGAAACAACGCCACAGCGAATGCGTGTCGACGCCAAAGCTAACATGGTCCAACAGAATATTAGTGTGTGACCTTTTTATTTGGCCGGTTAGTGTATTTCTGAGTAGAACAACACAAAGAGCTTTAAAAGAGGAAGTTATCCTTTAGGTCTACTTACCCTGCTCCTTCTTTGGCTTTTCCACATGAAATGAAATCACCTAAAACGTGACTAAATATGAAGTCCCAGAGTCCAGCTGCACCCACAAGTCCTGTTTGAAAACCGAGACCAGTCAACAGGAGCAGTGCTGGAACGGTCGCATTCAGTGTCAGAGATACTCTATTACACCTCTTTGGTACAGGGCTTTGGTCACGTTTCTCTGTAGCTGACCTGAGGAGGGTTTTATAGTGACCACACACATCTTCAGAACTATTAGACACTCATTTATACAAAGGCTTGAGTCAGGGGTTGAGGTGCAACTTTCTGAGGGGTATACAGACCCATAACAGCCACCCTCCCCACACTAGTGTCTTACTAGTGACTACTAGCCTGACCATAGTGTCTTCAGGCTGATACAAGACCTCCTCCACTTGGTTAACACCAGTTTTCCAACCAGCTCTGATTTAAAAAGAACTCCAGGTTAAAGACCTCACAGGTAAAAATTGAACGGCTTGTAATGTTTTTGATAACACTGATTTTACAGAATTAAAATAAAAATTGGTCTAATTCCACTTCAGACTGAGGCTAGACCTCCTCCATGTGGCCCTCGCCAGTTTTCAACCAGATCTGATTTGGTATTTGGCAACAAAGGTGTTAGCAGTAGCTTAGGTTATTCTTAGCAATAGCATGGGCAAATGGTATTAGTAGCTTAGGCTAAACTCAGGTTAACATTAGCAGTAGTTTAGGCTAAACTCGAGCTAACATTAGTAGTAGCTTAGGCTAAACTCGGGCTAACATTAGCAGTGTTTTTGGTTAAAATCAGGTTAACATTAGTAGTAGCTTAGGCTAAACTCGGGCTAACATTAGTAGTAGCTTAGGCTAAACTCAGGCTAACATTAGTAGTAGCTTAGGCTAAACTTGGACTAACATTAGCAGTGTCTTTGGTTAAACTCAGGCTAACATTAGTAGGCTAAACTCAGGTGAACAACAATAGTAGCTTAGTCTAAACTCAGGCTAACATTATTAGTAGCTTAGGCTAAACTCAGGTTAACATTAGTAGTAGCTTAGGCTAAACTCAGGTTAACAATAGTAGTAGCTTAGTCTAAACTCAGGCTAACATTAGTAGAAGCATAGGCTAAACTTTGGCTAACATTAGCAGTAGCTTAGGCTAAACTTTTAATAGGTTTGTTTTAATCTTTATACCAAGAATATAACTTTTAAGTTATTTTATGTAATAATGCTTTGTGTACTTCCGAAGCTGCTGTCTGATTTGATCACCTGACTGTTCAAATAAAAACAACAAATAATCATAACTAGCAAAGCTGCATATTGACTGATTCAGCCATGTTTCATTTGGACAAATGCAACTAAAGATAATTATTCTAGATTATGTAAAAATTAAAAACATTTTGATCATGTTTTGATGAATTTTGTTTTTCAAAGAACATACAGAATTAATCAGAACTTTTCAAAGTAAAGATAATTTTCTGTTTTCATTCAGTTTATTTATTAAGGAGCGATGAAGTAAAAAGAAAAGGCACAGAGCAAATAAAACCAGATTCTTCAGGTTTGACAGTAGAAATCGTCTCTAATCCAGTCACTGATGGAGGGTTGGGTGAATAATTTAGCAGTGAGAACAAACCTAAAACACAACTTTGATTTAATGAGTGACCAACCTGTAATAACTGAGCGTCAGATATTTGGGAAATTTGTGGGTTTTGTACCAATCAAGAAACAAATAATAAAATTGATCATCTGTTTTGTTGAAATCTGTTACCGCGGACGCAGGATGGAGCCATCTGTCACCAAACTGATCACCTGACTCAGGTGAGCTCAGGTGAAGTCAAACCCAGCCGGAGGCTTTTCTAAAAAGTCAGGTCCAGATCCACCTGACACAACGAGCTGGGACTGGTCTGGACTTCCTGCCAGAAAGATGCTGCGGTCTTTTTCTGTTTGGTCAGCGATGAAGAGCGACGTCACAGCCGCGGGTTCTTCTCAGGTGAACGCTGACGACTTATCACCCATGACTCTCTTTCGTCACCTCTACTCCCACCTGGCTCCTCTCAGACAGCGTGGGCGGCAGCTTGACGTTGGTGAACTTACTGATGGGTTTACCTTGGTGTCGACACCCACTGCTCCTCCGGAAGTGGCTCATCTGGCCGCAAAGTCTTCCCAGAATGCCTTTGGACACGGCCGGTGAAAGCATCAACATGACCACGGGCTCCAGGAAGACGTTACAGGAGCTGGTCAGCATCGCCAGACTCCTCCATTCCACGTTGTCGTCCTGCAGGAAGCCCACAACGTGTGAGGCATTGTAGGGCGCGTAGCAGATCACAAACACGGCCAGCGTGGACAGCGCCACGGCCAGGACTCTCCTCTTACCCACAGGGGGCAGATTTGAGCGCCACACCAACGTTACGCACCGTAGCGTGCAAAAAGACGTCACGATCAGAGGCAGCATGAACAAAACGATGGCCATCTCCAGACGCAGAGGCAGCAGGACGTCCAGCTGAGACCTGTTGAAATGGTCGTAACAAGCAGAGGCGTCATCCTTAACACCGACAAAATAGGCCCCGCCCTCAGCCACTAGGCTAACGCTAAGGTGCAGCATCACCACCGCCCACAGGGCCACACAGATGAAGCAGGACAGCTGGGCACGGCGGTACCTCTTGTAGATAATGGGAAAGGCGATGCTGAGGTAGCGGCCCACCGTGACGGCGGTGATGAAGAGGCAGCTGCCGTACAGCGAGGAGTAGAGAAAGAAGCTGAAGACGGGGCAGACGAGCGGCGGCAGCGTCCAGACATTCAGCACCGTCTCCGAGACCTTCACGGGCAGCCAGGCCACGAGCACCAGGTTGGCCAAGCACAGGTTGAGGGCGTAGACCACATTGGGTGTGGCACCGTGTTTGCGAGCCTTGCGGACGTAAACGAAGAGGACGAACAGGTTGGCAGGAAGCCCGAGCAGGAAGGTGAAGGTGTAGACAGACAGGGCGACGCAGTCCGTGACCGTCAGCTCCATCTCCTTAGTCAAGCTGGCTGAAGGGCGAGGACCCCGGTTCACCATGACCGGGGTTTAGAAGCAGGAAACCACCTGGATGCCTGTCCTGCTGTCGGTTCTAGTCACGTTCTGAAGGTTTTCTGCTTCAGAGCTGCTTTCTCCCTCCATCGTGTCTCCTCTCAGGCGCAGACCCAGCCTCTGAAACAGGTAGCAAAACAAAAAAAGGAGGCGTTGGCCACGAAGGGGGCGCGCTGGGGGCGAGGTGCACACGACATCATGACAGATAAGGAGGCGCAGCCAGTCAGGCAGAAGTATGGAGCATTTATCCATCAGCGGCCGGCCCTAATCACCCTCTCAGCCCCGGGCAGCAGACAGGTAGCATCTGGGTCCTTAAGTGAAATGATTCAGAATAATTGGAGCGATCAGGAAGCGCGTGCTGTCTGAGTGGACCGGAGGGCTCGGCAGGAAGGTCGTAAACGTGCCTGGCCTGGCTCTGGGAACGAGAGGCGTGTTTGTGGCCGTTTTATGGTGCAGAAAGAGTCGGAGTGGAGGAGGTGGAGGTGGAGGAGGCGCGGCGGTGTGGAGGCTTTGGGAGAAATGAAGCAGAAGATAAATGACTTCTGGAAGAAATCTGGGATTCCAAGAAATGTTTTTTCCACAAAAGCAGTTCAATCAGGAGATGTTTGGGCCCAGAAGCGCTCTGACCAGCTCGACCCGTTAACGCTGCCTGTTCTGGTTCTGTTCGCGCTCCAACGGGTCTTCAACCAAAGGAGGCTCAGTTAGAAGCACTGCTCTGCTCCTGCTTCCTGGTTCTCCTCCAGAAAAGAAAACACAACTCCGTAGCCGTAGTTTGAACTGGCTCAAAAAGCGTCCTCTCAGCTGACCGTTTCAGAGGAACATGTTTGACCTCTGACCTTTGAACCGTTCACACTTCGGTAAAACAGGCCAGAGAAACAAACGTAGAACGCTTCTTTATAAGGAAACTGGTGAAAATTTTCATGGATCAGAGGGTGTTTAACAGCACAAGGATGATGACCCTGTTGGCTTTCCGTACAAAAACGTTTCCGCCGCTGACCTCGGAGACCCAGACTGCTTTGGTACTTCTGATCTAATCTCTCGTTTCCTGAACAAAAACCACCTGATGAGTGAAATCCAGACCTGAGTGGTCCATCAGCGGTGAGGCGGGTCACCTGCTGGGGGGGGGGGTCTACCTCTTCTACGGGGTTTGCTCCTTCCCTAAAAGCGCTACATTTAAAAATGGTGTTATGTCTCCTGCCCTCTGGTGGAGGATCCAAGTCCTGATATTATTATTTATCAGCATTTAACCACATAAGAAATGAACGAATAAAGGAAGTTTTTATTAGGGATGCACAGAGAAAAGGCGGATATCGGTCCTGCCGGTATCGGACACCGGCCTAAAGGGGATTCCCGTTTGGAGGCTTTTCCCTCCTCACTGAGCCATGGGCTGCAGGTTGCTCCTCCCACTGGAGTTTGCGAGTGGGACCAGCGGTACCGGGGTTTTATCGGTGCTGGGGGTCGGTCTGAGGCGGGCCCGGGTGTTGGAGCTTCGCTGCTCCAGGGAAAGCGCTTCCTGTTTCCTGGAGAGATCCTGCAGCATGCGGCTGTGGTGGAGCTTCATCTTCTGCAGAGAGAGTCTGGAAGAAGAGCAGTATGGAGGGATTTGGTGTTAGGAACTCCTGAGAAAAACATTCCCTCAGAAACACCCAGAACAGCTACATCAAACCCGGATCACCAGCTGGTTAGGAGCCAAACTCCAGAATCCGCCTCCACGAGAGTCAAAGCAAAACAAAGAACTCTTCATCAAACGGGTCGGACTCACTGAGCTTCAGAGAGCTTCTGCTTCAGGGTCTGGATGGTGGTCTCCAGCTGCTGGACTTCAGCTACGAGTCCGTGCTGCACCTGAAACCCAGCAGAAAGAAACGGGTCTCGGTTTCTGTCGGTCTACTGAGACCTCTGTCATGACCACAGACCTGGTCCCTGCACAGGTCCACACCGGGGCGCCGGGTTCTGCTCTCCAGCCGGGTGTGAGCCAGCTTCAGGGAGGCCGCCTTGGCCTGCAGGTCTGCATCCAGACCACGGATGTCAGTCTCCATGTACGTCATCTCCTCTTCAGTCTGAGTCAGAAACGCAGGAATGAAGGTTGTGAAGAACAAGCAGGTGCGTCATTAAGGAAACAAACACACGTTCTTTATCTGCCACAGCAGCTGGTCTCGGGCCTGCTCCTGCTGGTGGGTCCGCTTACGGAGCGCAAACTCTGTGGCTCTGCGTTGGGTCTCCAGCTCGTTGTTCATCTGCAAACAGATTTCATCAGATGGTTAAACCAAATGACTTCAACTCGTCTGATTTGTGTTTGAGGGCGTCGGCGTGGCCTCCTCTGGGAAAAGGGTCAAACTAAAGTTCAGTTCATCTTTTCTCACCTGAGCTGCAGCCAGACTCGTGTCCTCCCTCATGCGCTGAGACGCCTGCATGGCCTCGTGCGCTCGCGCCACGTTAAAGTGGCTGAACTGCACCCACTCCTGGGGGGTGGAGGAACTGCAACAACAACGTTTAAAGGTGCTGAACACCGGTTTCATCCACACATCTGCAGTGGTCGCTGGTGAAGGAAGTGCCCGTTTCAGCACCGAACGTTCAGCTGGAGGAGAAAGTAGCTTCCAACGGAAGGATCTGGAATCTCATTTCCTGATATGTGATCACCTCTCCTCTGATTGGCTAACAGCAACACGACTCTACCACTGACTCTGGTTGCTCTGCAACGCCTGGAGGAGTTCTGCTGTGAGGTGGAGTCGCTAATGCTAACGGTTAGCTTCTACTAGCTGAGACGTTCTCTGCTGTTTCCTGGACTAACCCAACAACAGTCTTCACTGTCATGAGTCAAATGGGTGAGTCCATGAATGTTAGTGACAGGGTGACGTAGATCTGTCAGGATTTTCTAATCCTAGAGTTTCACCGTCTATTTTCTATCAGAAGCTAATGCAGGAGCTAAGTGTAGGAGACTATTTTCTATCAGAAGCTGATGCAGGAGCTAAGTGTAGGAGACTATTTTCTATCAGAAGCTAATGCAGGAGCTAAGTGTAGGAGACTATTTTCTATCAGAAGCTAATGCAGGAGCTAAGTGTAGGTGACTATTTTAATGTTCAGCCTCAGAGTGACCCGTTAGAATCAGACATAATCATTAAAGCGTGGTTTTTCAGTGAGCCACACCTTTAATCACAGTAAATCGTCATCTAACAGCAGGAAGCTGTTAGATCCTTTCAAAATAAAACCGTTTATAAAGTTTCATCTCTCCTTTTAGATAAACACGTGGAATAAACAGATTCTCATGAAGGTTAATGGGTACGTTTCAGTTCTCCAGAGTAAAAGAAGCAGCTCAGTTTGAGGTAAATGAAACATAAAGTTTTGTAATTTGTGTCACTGATGACCTTAAAATCTCTTAGTCTTTATTTAGGTGAGGTGCTGAAGGTGTTTAGGTCTGACTGGATTGTTCTCGAGTCATAATAAAAAAAACCTGCCAGCTTCTGTTTTTACAGCCATCTGCCACAAACAGGCAGATCTCCGGGATGTTTTCAGAGGAATCGCTTTGGAACCAGGAGATAAACAAGGAGGTAAAGCAGGAGATAAACAAGGAGGTAAACCAGGAGATAAACAAGGAAATAAACCAGGAGATAAACAAGGAGGTAAACCAGGAGATAAACCAGAAGATAAACCAGGAGATGAACCAGGAGGTAAACAAGGAAATAAACCTGGAGATAAACAAGCAGGTAAACCAGGAGATAAACCAGAAGATAAACCAGGAGATAAACAAGGAGGTAAACCAGGAATAAACAAGGAGATGAACCAGGAAATAAACAAGGAGATAAACAAGGAGGTAAACCAGGAGATAAACAAGGAGATAAACCTGGATATAAACAAGGAGGTAAACCTGGAGATAAACAAGGAGATGAACCAGGAAATAAACAAGGAGATAAACAAGGAGGTAAACCAGGAGATAAACAAGGAGATAAACCTGGAGATAAACAAGGAGGTAAACCTGGAGATAAAAAAGGAGGTAAACCTGGAGATAAACAAGGAGGTAAACCAGGAGATAAACCAGGAATAAACAAGGAGATGAACCAGGAAATAAACAAGGAGGTAAACCTGGAGATAAACAAGGAAATAAACCTGGAGATAAACAAGGAGGTAAACCAGGAGATAAACCAGGAATAAACAAGGAGATGAACCAGGAAATAAACAAGGAGGTAAACCTGGAGATAAACAAGGAAATAAACCTGGAGATAAACAAGGAGGTAAACCAGGAGATAAACCAGGAATAAACAAGGAGATGAACCAGGAAATAAACAAGGAGATAAACAAGGAGGTAAACCAGGAGATAAACAAGGAGGTAAACCAGGAGATAAACAAGGAGATAAACCTGGAGATAAACAATGAGATAAACCTGGAGATAAACAAGGAGGTAAACCAGGAATAAACAAGGAGATAAACCAGGAATAAACAAGGAGATAAACCAGGAATAAACAAGGAGATAAACCAGGAATAAACAAGGAGATAAACCTGGAGATAAACAATGAGATAAACCTGGAGATAAAAAAGGAGGTAAACCTGGAGATAAACAAGGAGGTAAACCTGGAGATAAACAAGGAGGTAAACCTGGAGATAAACAAGGAGATAAACCAGGAATAAACAAGGAGATAAACCAGGAATAAACAAGGAGATAAACAAGGAATAAACAAGGAGATAAACCAGATCAACTTGGGAGCGACAGCAAGAGATTAGCTGAAAGATCAAAGACATTTGAGTAAACCGCCTGTTATGTTATTTTATTCTGGCGGGACGTGACAGGAAGCTACAGGACATTCATAAGAAACGTTAACAGGACTTTTACACTTCTTCCTGTTGATCGACGCTCCCACACATCCCGGCCTGGTGCCTGCATTGTTATGGAAACAGAACAGAACCACACGTGGCCCCAGAGCCACAGATTGGAGACCCCCGACCCTGACCTTACCCTGGCGGTATCCGGGTCGGGTTTGTCTTCAGAGAGATGTCAGGTGACTTGATGTTGAGCGACAGGCAGGACATGTCAATATCCAGAGCATCCATCTTGTTCTGGAGGTCAGAGGTCAGCTGGTGTCGAATCTCTTGCAGAATGCTGTGAAGAGAACCAACAGTCAGACTGGAGCAAGAAGATGGTGGTCCTGTTAGAACCTGAACAGAACCCACCAGAGCTGCTCGAAGACCTGATGGATGTTCTGCTGCAGACGTCGCTGGACTCCTTCAATCAGCTCCACCTCCTTCTTCAGCTGCTCCTCCACCGGGTCGTGGACCAGCTCGGGGCCCTGCCGGCCCTCCCTCAGCGTCAGGCACTCAGAGCTCACCTCCAAGGGTACGGCGGTGGCGGCCAGAACCATCTCGGTCTGCTCTTTGGACTGGGCCAACAGAACCGCATCACAGCACCCCCATGACCCGGCTGTTCCACTGGACACGTAAGCGGCGCGTACGGCGTAACAGACGCGTTTTTACCAGCAAGCTGCTTCCCACCGGGAGCGTTTCAGATGCGAACCGGGAGTGGAGCGTTTCACGCAGCTAGTCCCACACGGTCACAGAGTCACGAGAGAATTGCAGAACCACACGCGATTTCATTCAATATCCCAAAAGGTCTGGTTGCCTCGAATGCAGAGGCGCCACGGGAAACAAACAACTTTACTTTTACTAGAACTAGTAAAGTCTGCTCGGGAATTTTATTTTGAAAGTTTCCAGATGTTTAACTCTGCTGTTGTGTTGGACTTCCTGTCTGGCCCAATCTGAGCTGCTGAGTTAGACTCGTTCTGGAAGTGTAGACCCAACACTTCTGGGACGCTTCCACGACACGCCGCCATACAGCCATGGGAAACGCACCCATCCGCTTTACCGCTGAAGACGCAACGCTTACGCGTCCGGTGGAAAGGCCCAGCGGGCAGAGCCTCAGCAGCAAGGAAGACCTCCTGCTGACTCACCAGCGTCAGAGCTTCCATTTCCTCGTCCACCTTCTGAGCACATCTCTCCAACACGTCCTTCCACCGAGCCACGTCCCAAACCCGCTCGCTGAGTCGGCGAGACGTGTCGCTCTCATCCCACGCCGTCTATCCAGAAACAAACATGGCTTCTCCTCAGTTCTTATTTGTTAGCGAAATGCTGAAGTGAAGAATCAAACTCAGAGAAGGGAAAACGGGTCCTGATATCATCAGCATCGTCGTCAACCTTTATTTATAAAGCACATCTAAACGGCAACAACGCCAACCAAAGAGCTGTACATGTTAATACATCGCCAAAATAGATCAAACAAATAAAAACTAGTAAAAAATAAATAAATAAATAAACCGGAAAGCACAAGGGTTAAACATTCTCAGCCGGGAAGGCCAGGGAATAGAAATATGTCTTCAAACGTTCTTTAAAAGTGGGAAGGGAGGGGGCAAGTCGGAGCATCAGGGGGAGCTGGTTCCAAAGTTTAGGCGCACAAACTGAAAAAGCCCGTTCACCACGGGCCATATAGCGGGCAGGAGGGATGAGCAGAAGGTGCTGGTCAGGGTTCTCACTGGAACATAGGGACTCAAAAGATGTGCCAAACAGGAGGGGGCCATTTCATGGATAGATTTGTAAACCAACAGGAGAATTTTGAACTTAATACGAAACCGAACTGGAAGCCAGTGTAAATTTGCCAAAACAGGGGCGATATGCTGCCGTCGGTCTATGCCCGTAAGAAACCTTGCGGCAGCTTTCTGCACCAGTTGGAAGCGTACCACTGAAGAGGAGGGAATACCATATAAGAGACAGTTGGCATAGTCCAGACGTGATGTTACAAAAGCATGAACAACTGACTGAAGATCTTTTTTGTTCAGGACAGATTTTAGTTTGGCCAGCTGGCGAAGATGAAAGAAACATGACCTGACTTATCTGTGCATCCATTTTTTAAAAAGCGTCCAGAGTGACCCCCAAATTTGTAATTGTCGACTTCACCAAAACTGACAATGACGGGGGCAGAGATGGCTCCACAGCAGAGGGGGAGCAGGGGGCAAAGAGAATAGCCTCCAGTTTGGAGCTGTTAAGATGGAGACAATTAGCCGAGAGCCAGGACCTGACTTCACTCAGGCAGGCAGTCAGGGTCGCACGGGGTCAGCAGATTTTAGGGCCACATAAAGCTGACAATCGTCAGGTTAGAGATGAAAATTCACCCAGAATTTTCTAAAAAATGGCTGCCAAGGGTAAAATATATAGATTAAAAAGAAGCGGACCTAAAACGGACCCCTGGGGAACCCCACAAAAAAGAGGTGCCACTCTAGAGGCGCAGTTCCCCAGGGCAACATTAAAACATCTGCCACTGAAATAGGAGCGAAACCACTCTAAAGCTGTTCCACGAATGCCAATTAACTGCCCCAGTCGCTGTAGTAGGATTGCGTGGTCGACAGTGTCAAAGGCGGCAGATGAGTCTAAAAGCACCAACAACACATGAGAACCAGAATCAGAGACAAGCAAAATATTGTTAAAAACACGAATAAGAGCAGTCTCTGCTGCGGTGAGGGCGAATACCACATGCTAATGGTTAATAAAGAGGAACAAAACTTATGACTGAATCAACGTTTTAAACATGACAAAGCAAATGTGATTTTTTTGGATTATTCTGTTAATTCCGCTTTTGTCAGACCATTGGTGCGTCTGAAGTTTCAAAGATAAATAAGTAAAATAAGAGCAGATTGTTCAGTCAGAGACAACAAACATGTTTATTTGTGACGTGCCAGCACCATCGGGGCTCCATACGCACCCTGCTGCTGGTCTCGCTGCGGAGCGAGCGACCCTCCTGTCGGATGGCGCTGGAGACCTTTCGCTCGTGTTGCGCGGTGGCGAACAGCTGATGGTTGTTGTCGTGCCACGCGGACACGCTGTGCCTCACACTGGGCTTCCCACCGACGGCCGACATCTGGGAACTGTCAGTCTGGGATCAGTCAAAAGGAAACATCAGGATCAAACACACTAGGGATGTAGTTAACCGGCTTATGGTTAGCCGAGTTTTAACCGTTTCATGGCTTCGATCACTGGTTAAAGGAAAACATTCCTCCTCAAAGCCTCCGGATGGAGTTTTAGGATTGGACCCGTAGATAAACAAATTCTCTCCAAGTCCTTTTCTTTGACAGGTTTATTCATTTTTGGCACTCTCGTTACTCCATACACCAGATCCCATGGTTACACTACTAATCCTCAAAGGTACCTCAGCAGTAATCTGATTACCATGACACTACCTCTCTTATTTGATTTACCTTTTTATCTGTTTGAATTCTACAAAATGTTGATTTTGTGTAAGTTATGAAACCGGAGCCTCATAAAGCTGATTTACTGCCGTGAACAGAGTTTCGGTTTGGTTAGCTCACTTCCGGCTTCTCACCACCTTCAAAGTTTCTGTTTCCGGCGGAAACGGGGCTGAACTAGCCAGAAACGTCAACGAAGTCAGAACTTTTAGTTCTTTTTTACTCACCGGATCTCTGAGCTGCCGGTCCGTTCTGTTGTGGTTTCTATAGCAACGGCTATTGGA
The DNA here is from genome assembly GCF_043380555.1 of Nothobranchius furzeri. NCBI lineage: Eukaryota > Metazoa > Chordata > Actinopteri > Cyprinodontiformes > Nothobranchiidae > Nothobranchius > Nothobranchius furzeri. Next base: position 25,593,178 of record NC_091759.1, read on the forward strand.
ACCGTCTCCAGGCAACGAGACAAACGGAAACCAGTTAATGATTTATGGGAAGCCGGCAGGGTCAAACTTCATAGAACCAACCCTGGTCCTGCAGCTGGGATCTCACAGTCATTTATGATGATGCCATCAGGATTCTGCAGGAAGTCTCTCCTGCTTCTTTCAGCCTTTAAATCATAAAATCAAGTCAAACAACAAATGAATGAATGAATAAGTGATTTCCCTACAGAGGACTTTTGCCTGCTGGCAGGAATTATCATTTTATCCAGAGATCACGAACGTTCTACTACGGAAAACTGTTTCTGCACGTTCCCAGAGGAAACCTCCAGAATTCCTGAGAAATCAGCCGGACTCGGGTATAAATATGTTTTATTGGATCAGGATTAGTCATGCCAGTGGTCAGACCTGCATGCTGTAAGGACTTTCAAAATAAAAGCTGGTTAACGTGAGCATCACCAGCTGAAGCGCCGCCCGCTAAAATCCAGTCAGTTTGTGGTTTAATGTTCAGCAGACTCTTAATCTGAAAGTCTCCTTTATGTGATCAGTGTCTGCACTAGACCCCCCCCCCCCACACACACACACACACACACACACACACACCAGCTTCTATTAAGGCTTTCATCTGAAAACTAGACCTCCGTTTGCGTCTCCTCGCAGCGGCTCACGTTCAGAAACGTTTTGACAGGCTCCATCCAAGCGTCCAGGCTGCTCACCATGATCTCTTGCTCCTGGTTCTGGTTCCGGTTCTGTCCGCACACATATAACTTAAAGACAGGCTGGAAGTTCAGACTTTCACGTAAACAGAAATAAAAAGGAAGACGGCGCGATAAAAGCTGGAGGTTTTCTTTGTCAGGTCGGTGATTTGAAGCGACGTGTCGGCGTCGTGAGCAGGTGGAGGCGGTCGGATAACGGGTCCGGGTGGGAAAGTCTTTCCGGTTCCGCTGTGACTCTGGAGGTGAGAAAGATCAGAACGTGTCCGTGGTGCTGAACGGGTCCAAAGGTCACTGCGGCGTTTCGTCTCCGGTGACCTCCACGCCGTGTTGCTGCAGCTTCACCTGGAGCAGCGCGTTTTCGTTCTTCAACTCCTCGATCTGAAACGACACAAAACGATTATTAGAGTTTAATCCTCGCAGGAAGGCAGACCCGCTCCGGACCAGAACATGAGCCCGGTCCCAGAACAGACACCAGAACCTGGCATCTGAGAACAGAACCAAAACTAGAAAGGCTTACACTCTTGGACGACGCGGAGCTCCTATTGGCTCAGAGACGCTAAGGATGCTGGGTAATGTCTCAGGAGGTGATGGGAATCAGCCGACAAGGGTGGATTCATTAGTGATCACATAAAGAAACTCAGAAATCTGGTTTGTTACACAGTTCATGAACGCACCATTTCTATGCATCACGGATAATAAAAATCGGACTCTTCTTTTGGTCCGTGAACGCACCGTCGCTAAGCGCTAACAGATCTTTCCTGCAGATTATTTTCCTTCTAGGATTTAATAAATAAACGTTTTTTTTTAGGAAGGGGGGGGGGGGGGCTCTTGATATCGGCCAGTACCGGTACCAAGGAGGCGGACCTGTTGTCGGAGCAGCTCGTTCTCCATCTCCACCCGCTCCACCTCTTTGTAACTGTCCTGCAGATGCTGGTTCTTCTGGCGAAGCTCTCGGATGTAGTCGCAGGCTTTGGACAGAATTCCTCCTTTACTCTGGAAAACACACAGATGGGAACATTCTGTTAACGACTAAACTCCTGCGGTAACGTTCTACATCCCGGTCCTCTGGCTGTGATCTAATTGGTTGCTTCAGAGGTGGGCGGCTCCTTTTAAACATCTAAACAGGAAGTGGTTCATCCAGAGACGATTCCTCCACCGATCAGAACCGCGGAGGCGTTTTTAACCCGGCCGGTGGTTCTGGAACGACCCAACACATCAGAGGTTCACGAGCACGCCTCACCGCTCCGGTTCTGGTGTCCACGCTGCAGTCCGGGATCAGCTTCGAGAGCGTGACGATCCAGTTGTTGATCTTATCTCTTCTTCTTCTCTCCACTGCAGATAAACAAACAAACAAATAAACACATTAATCAGCTATTTAATGAAGGTTTTATTTAACGCTTTATTTTGTCATCAGAAGCTCTGAAGTTCCATCTTCACCCGAATCAAATCAGCCGAGGACGGAATAAGAAGTTTTAGAGGTTCTTCACAAAAGGGGCGGAGCTTTATCTTCTTATGAAAGAATAAAAACTAAACACAACATTTAGTTTTAGAATCAGTTACTGAGTATTTATATGTATATATTTTAAAGGTAAATAATTTTATTATGAAATTTGTTTCTGTATTATTTAGATATTATTATCAACCCTGATATAATAATTTTATCTATGAATGCATTTAAAAGACTAAATCTATAATTAATACTAATCACAAGGTTTATTAAATATTTAAAATGTATTTTTACTTTGATATAATACCTATTCAGTATTTTTGGTACATTTTATTAGATATTAAAGTTTAATGATTACATTTATTACGTTTACCATTCATCATATTGCATTTATATGAATTTCTTATAATTAAATTGATTGAATTAAAGTTTTATTATCAGATTATCAGATTTGTTTATATCAATGACATTTTTATTTGTATTTTATTACATTTATATTTATTCTGTATGGTTTTTATGAAGAAGGCAAATGAAACGTTGATTTATGGTCAGACCTTCGTTGTGCTGAGCTCTTCGCCGCTCGTCTCTCGGAGCTCGGGAACCTTCCACCTTCCTGGAAAAACAACAACGAACATTTAAAAACCAATCAACTTCAGCCAGAAACTATGGGGTTCCACTTGGAAAGTCAAAAAGTTATCATTTATTTAATAATATTTGTTGGTTATTTATAAAATTAATAATTAATAACATATAATTTAATTTGGATTTAATTATTTTACAAACTAAATGTTAATCTCCAAGTTAAATATTTATGTTCAAAATAAATATTTAGATCCCAGTAACATTTTTTGTTTTTGAAACCAATATTTAGGTTTAGCCCAAAAATAAATATTTAGCTGGGATCTAAATGACTTTAGAGTAAATATCTTTTTATTTTGGAGTTAAATAATAAGTATTTGGGTCTGACCTATAAGAAGGGTGACCTGAGGGTGTGTTCTAACTATAGGGGGATCACACTCCTCGGCCTCCCTGGAAAGGTCTACTCCAAGTACTAGAGAGGAGGGTCCGATCGATAGTTGAATCTCAGATTGAGGAGGAGCAAGGTGGTCTTCGTCCTGGCCGTGGAACTGTGGACCAGCTCTACACCCTTGCAAGGGTGATGGAGGGGGCATGGGAGTTTGCCCAACCAATCCACACGTGTTTTGTGGATTTGGAGAAGGCTTGTGACCGTGTCCCCAGGGCCGCCCTGTGGGGGACGCTCCAGGACTCATGTATCCGGTACTAATTCCCGGTACCTAGGAATCGATACCGGTACTTGACGGTACCAATTTTAGATACATCTGAGTGTTCATTATTTTAATTCTCTTTTATAATTAAATATATATTTTTCTCAATATATAACAATATTTGATAAATATCACGATAAATAACATACAACTGTTTGTATTTTAACATCGTCCTTGTAGTTTTATAAGCTGATAATTAAACTGAAGCAAACATCTTTACTGTGAACTAAATTTACTGTGTATCTTCATTCCTTTTGCCGTCCTTTTACATTTGATTTTTCCTACTGGGAAGTTAGAATTTCCGAGGAGAAAGCGAACGCACCATTAGCTGATAAGAATGGTGGCAATGGAAGCTAACATATCAAGCTAACGTTATCTTAAACAGTTTATTTAGCTGCTGGAGCAGATTAAAACGATGATGCCTCACACTTAGATCGTTGTCGCTGGTTTCATCTTCACCCGATCACCCGTCGCATTTAGTAAAGTGAAGCCAAACTTTAGAGCGCGTTCATGTTCTTCTAGTCGGGAATTCTGAGTTCAGAGGAGAAAGTGAACGCACCATTAGTGGAACGGAAGTTAACATATTAAGCTAACGCTATCTTAAACATTTTATTTACCTACCGGAGCAGATTAAGATGAGGATGTCTCACTTAGATCGTTGTCGCTGGTTTCATCATCACCCAGTTACCCATCACATTTAGTGAAGTGGACCCAAGCGTTAACGTGCGTTCTTTCTACCGTGCTGCTCTGTTTACAACTCGCTCGCAGCGACCGACGACATAACGCTCTTGCGCATGCGCAGCTGTCTAGGCAAGTTCTCGTTATGAAGGACGGGTACCGAAACGAGGCACCGTTTCAAATGACGTGAATCGGTGCTCAGTCGGTACTATGGAATTTGGTCGGTACCTTAAAAAGTACCGAATTCGGTACCCATCCCTATTCACGAGTGAGGGTAGGAGGGATCGGGAGATCGACAGGCGGATTGGTTCGGCGTCTGCAGTGATGCGGACGCTGAGCCGATCTGTCGTGGGGAAGAGGGAGCTGAGCCAGAAAGCCAGGCTCTCGATTTACCGGTCGATCTACGTCCCAATCCTCACCTATGGTCATGAGCTTTGGGTAATGACCAAAAGAACGAGATCGCGGATACAAGCAGCCCAAATGAGTTTCCTTCGTAGGGTGGCCGAGGTCAGCCTTAGAGATAGGGTGAGGAGCTCGGACATTCGGGAGGGACTGTGAGTAGAACCGCTGCTCCTCCGGATCGAAAGGAGTCAGTTGAGGTGGTTTGGGCATCTGGTCAGGATGCCTCCTGGACGCCTCCCTGGGGAGGTGTTTCGGGCATGTCCTGCCGGCAGGAGGCCCCCGGGTCGACCCAGGACACGTTGGAGAGGTTACATCTCCAATCTGGTCCGGGAACGCCTTGGGGTCCTGCCGGAGGAGCTGGTGGAGGTGGCCGGGGAGAGGACGGTCTGGAGCTCCCTGGTTGGGATGCTGCCCCCACGACCCGGACCCGGATAAGCGGAGGAAGACGACGAGGTCTGACCCACATATTTAACTCTAAATCAAATATTTAGTTTTCTAACTAAATGTATGAATAATGATGAAAATATGACTGAAAAACCAAATCCCATTTTTTCTCTTATGATCGGTTAAATAACCAGAAATATTGCTGTTAAATTGTTACTGTTTGACTTTACAAAAGGCGCTCCACAGCGACCCGCCACTGCAGAATACACTCGTCGTACTGACGTTGTGAAGGTCTGAGTCCGCGGCGCGATGGTCCGGGGGCTCGTTGTTGTCTGCAGCACCTCAGGGGGACTCATCATCACATAAAACTGACCTGGATTCAGTCAAACAGAAGGTCAGAAGCAGGAGGTGGCACCACATGTCCTCCAGCTGAAGGGTCCTCACCTCCAGCCTGAGTGAGGGTGGGGTCGGCGGCGGCCTGCACCGACACCGCCGTTCCATCGCTGACGGCGGGAAAATAAGCAAAACGTGATTCTCCTCCGACGGCCTCCACGCCTGGACTGCTCCCATTACTGAAAGGATTCTGGATCACGGCCTGTAGAGGAGTTCAGAGCTAAAACCCAATCAGGACCGGGTCAGAACTCCCATCTGACCTTTGACCTACTCACCTGAGCTACAGCCTGAGGAGCTCCAGTAAACGCTGCGGCAGAGACAACGCTGATGGCCCCAGCTCCGTCCGCTGTGCCTTCCAGCTGGTCTTCTGTCAGCTGGACGACCCGATAGGTCACCTGGAGACGGAGCAGAAAGGAGTTACAGGTCCTCCTTCAGCTCAGGACCAGAAAGGTTGGTGAGTGAGCCTCTGAGCATGCTGTCATGGAAACAGAGTCCTAAACCCACTCTAGAGGTTCTATTGGTCCCCTCTACCTGAAACGGCCGACCACTAGCTTGTTTGAACCAACCTGTCTGATCCGGAAGCAGAATTCCTTCGTTTACAGCTAAAAAATAATTTCTCTACAAGGCTGGTTGAGCCGGTATTCCCAGTTTGACTCATTTATCTCAGGAACGTTCTCCAACCACACAGAACCAACATCACACACCGCTGACTCACATCAGAACAAACTCTGATCCTCTTCCTGTTTCTGAGTCCGACTCAGGAGTTTACCTGCTTTAAGTCTGGATTCCAAATGTCATTTTCACGCCTGTAATACACCTACGATACACCTGTAACACACCTGTAATACACCTACAATACACCTGTAACACACATGTAATACACCTACAATACACCTGTAAAACACATGTAACACACCTGTAACACACATGTAAACACACCTGTAACACAGATGTGTAATACACCTGTAATGCACCTTTAACACACCTGTAATACACCTACAATACACATGTAAACACACCTGTAACACACCTGCAATACACACGTAAACACACCTGTAACACACCTGCAATACACACGTAAACACACCTGTAATACAGCTACAATACACTTGTAACACACATGTAAACACACCTGTAATACACCTACAATACACCTGTAACACACTGTAATACACCTACAATACACCTATAACACACATGTAATACACCTACAATACACCTGTAACACACATGTAACACACCTGTAATACACCTACAATACACCTGTAAACACACCTGTAATACAGCTACAATACACTTGTAACACACATATAAACACACCTGTAATACACCTACAATACACCTGTAACACACTGTAATACACCTACAATACACCTGTAACACACATGTAATACACCTACAATACACCTGTAAAACACATGTAACACACCTGTAATACACCTGTAAAACACATGTAACACACCTGTAACACACATGTAAACACACCTGAAACACACATGTGTAATACACCTGTAATGCACCTTTAACACACCTGTAATGCACCTTTAACACACCTGTAATACACCTACAATACACATGTAAACACACCTGTAACACACCTGCAATACACACGTAAACACACCTGTAATACACCTACAATACACCTGTAAACACACCTGTAATACACCTACAATACACTTGTAACACACATGTAAACACACCTGTAATACACCTACAATACACATGTAAACACACCTGTAATACACCTACAATACACCTGTAACACACCTGTAAGACACCTGTAATACACCTACAATACACATGTAAACACACCTGTAATACACCTACAATACACCTGTAACACACCTGTAATACACCTACAATACACCTGTAACACACCTGTAAGACACCTACAATACACCTGTAACACACATGTAAACACACCTGTAACACACATGTAAACACACCTGTAATACACCTACAATACACATGTAAACACACCTGTAATACACCTACAATACACCTGTAACACACCTGTAAGACACCTACAATACACCTGTAACACACATGTAAACACACCTGTAACACACATGTAAACACACCTGTAATACACCTACAATACACATGTAAACACACCAGTAATACACCTACAATACACCTGTAACACACCTGTAATACACCTACAATACACCTGTAACACACCTGTAATACACCTACAATACACCTGTAACACACCTGTAATACACCTACAATACACCTGTAACACACCTGTAAGACACCTACAATACACCTGTAACACACATGTAAACACACCTGTAACACACATGTAAACACACCTGTAATACACCTACAATACACATGTAAACACACCTGTAATACACCTACAATACACCTGTAACACACCTGTAATACACCTACAATACACCTGTAACACACCTGTAATACACCTACAATACACCTGTAACACACCTGTAAGACACCTACAGTACACCTGTAGCACACATGTAAACACACCTGTAACACACATGTAAACACACCTGTAATACACCTACAATACACATGTAAACACACCTGTAATACACCTACAATACACCTGTAACACACCTGTAAGACACCTACAATACACCTGTAACACACATGTAAACACACCTGTAACACACATGTAAACACACCTGTAACACACCTACAATACACATGTAACACACATGTAAACACACCTGTAATACACCTACAATACACCTGTAACACACCTGTAAGACACCTACAATACACCTGTAACACACATGTAAACACACCTGTAACACACATGTAAACACACCTGTAATACACCTACAATACACCTGTAACACACCTGTAAGACACCTACAATACACCTGTAACACACATGTAAACACACCTGTAACACACATGTAAACACACATGTAATACACCTACAATACACATGTAACACACATGTAAACACACCTGTAATACACCTACAATACACCTGTAACACACATGTAAACACACCTGTAACACACCTGTAAATGTAAATGAATGGGTCTCCATTCGCCCCCAGTGCATTCATTTCTACTTACGAAGGTGCTTACCCAACTAAAGAACACATTTTATCAAGTATGCTGGTGAAGGTTCTCAGTCATCCAGGTCGTGGTCCAAAGGGTTCAAACGAAGGCAACGGGACTTCTTTGGTTTCATGAAGATGTTTTGCTTCTCATCTGAGGAGATTTGTCAGTTCTGTGGTAGTTTCTGCTCGTTAAGTAGCAGCAGACAGCTACAGCTTGTAAGCCTGACTCTCCCTTATTCCAGTTGGAATGGACAAAGCTCCTCGGACGAGAAGCAAAACTTCTTCATGAAACCAAAGAAGTCCTGTTGCCTTCGTTTGAACCCTTTAGACGTTTGATCTAAAGCTGTTTCACAAAATCAAACACATGTATGGCATGATAATTAAAATATGAATAAGATTAAACTGAATTAATATAAATGTTAATATCAGGCTAGAAAAGTCACCAGTAATCCCACGTGATTGGTTCTCAACAGTACACCGGTTCATGGGCGTAGCGGCTCACTCTGCATTCACTTTGGAGAGTGAGGACACCTATCCAATATGGCGGCAACGCTGTTACGCTCTCCAGCACCTAATGGGCGTCTACGTATTCCTGGCTATGTACCTGCCCAAACATTAGCCAGGTAAATCTGAACCCTGATATTTGTGTCCTCCTGTTTCCCAGAATGCAACACAAACCTGCCACAGGAGGCCGCTCGGCCCTGACTGGCAGCGAAGGCGTGGTCGTTGTGTCAGACCGCCGCCTCCAGCGGGCATCAGCTCTGTTGTTCTGCATCCAGGTGAGATTCCTGGATTCCTCCACAATGTTAAAATTCCCTCAGATTCCTAACTGGGCTGGCTTTCCTCCTGATGGGAGTCCATAAACTCTGTCCGAGACGTTTCCCCTCAAAGCTTCAACAGGAAGAGCAGAGAAGCTTCCTGCTGTTGCTATGGTGACCCAAAGGGCTCCACCGAAGACGGCCTTTTACCTCACGGTCACACGGACCCACCTGTCCTCCTGTGTTCTCGGTTCTGAACTGGTACTGGACGCCGTGGTCGGCAAACGCGGCCTGAGGGACGCTGGAGATGGTGACGGCCGTCTGCTCGTCCGGCGCCTCGGATTCTCCTGAAACAAGAATACAGAGTTTTAAATCCACCTGCAGGAAGAACGCTCAGCGTTCCCGGTTCTGTCAGGAACCTAAAGCCTTCACCAGAACCCCAGAACCAAAAGCCTTTTACAACTTTTCTGTTCCGTCGTGTGATTTCTTTCATCTGCTGAAGGTTTAAACCCAGGTGAGTTTGTTTCTGACAGCTGACTAAAACCCTGACCCGCTCCAAATCTGGTTCTGTCCAACTGTCCTGAGGTCCCTCCTGCAGAACATCAGGATTTAGAGCTGGTCTGATCCTTCAGATGGAACCAGAACCTCCAGAGATCACTCTGGGAAATGGATCCAGAACCAAAGGGGAAAACGAGCCTGCTGCAGGAACGTTTTCTGGACCAGAACCACAGCAGGCCGGTCCAGAACCCATTCCCAAATGAGAATTTAGGAACATTTAGAACCCAGAAAGGTGATGGAGTCGGTTCTGGTGGACAGAACCAGAGCTGGAATTCTCCATCAGCTGGAGCGAGGATGGGAATGTTGCGGGTGGGAATATCTCTGTGGAACTCCTGGAATTTTGCGGATGCTACGTGAGTGTTTGGGGTAGTTCCTGGAGCAGGGTGGATGTGGTGATGGAGGTCCCCACCTTCCTGCAGCTGCGCTTCTTCCGCTTCCGGTTTGTTGTGACTGAAACAGAGCAGAGCAGCGAGTTAGTCACGTGGGTCTGATTTCTGAGGGAATTTCACTGCTGGGAACGACGGAGCGCCTCCAGGCGGTCGCGTCAGGCTGGGAATGGGAAAACCGGGAATCATTTCACTGGAAAAGTCCCACCAATCAAGTTTCTGCTCCAGGAATTAGACGGATCCCGGACTTTTGTTTATTTGTGTGATTTTAATAAAAGATAAAAATGTGTTTGAATGTTTCTGCTGAAGATTATTTAACTGGTTTTGGAGCCGAGCGGCTCCGGTTCGGACCGGACCGGAAGCAGGCCGGTTCCGTAGCTCCTCACCTCACCGAGCCCTCCACACTCTGCTCCAACATCTCCATGAAGCCTTCCGAGGGTGGGACCGGCTCACCGACACAGACCGACGGAGACGGAGGCGCTGATCACGGGGACAAACACTCGGGTCATGTGAGGGAGGCCGTCCGGGACACGTGAGCCTCCGAGCGGGCGCGAGCCGAGGCGGAGGCCGCTGGCTTCGGTTCGGTGTCTGATCCGCGGAGGTCCGGGTTCGGCTCAGATTCACAGCCGCTGGGAGTTCGGACCGGGGCGGGTTTCTTCCTAAAAACCGGACCGGTCGTGTATTGAGTCCTCTCGGTGCTCCGGTGTTTATCCGCGCTAACTGCGGCTCTTCATGCGCACAAGAAGACGCGGAGTGGACTCGTTTGCGCCTTTTGGGACGAAGGAAACAGCAACTTTCTGTCTTTTTATTTGTACGTTTTTTCTTTAGAAGACGTGAAATGTTGTAACGGGACCCACGTGACTCGGATTATTACAGTTTTTACGGTTTCAGGCGGATTTGGGTGTTTTCTGCTATTATTTTCCGGATTAAACCGGTTGAGGCGCAGGTTGACCCGTTCTGTTTGTGTGGAACATTAAACATCTTTAACTAAACCCATCAGCTCGGTTCTGTTCCGCTCGGATCTTCACCGGTCTGGTAATTTTTTTTTTGTTTCTTTGCCCAGGTGACCTCAGCGATCCAATACGGGTTTTCCTTCAGACCACATGACCGAGCCGAGCCGAACCGAACCGTTCCGAGCCCCCTCCCTCAGCGCACGGAGCCCAAAGCAACAAAAAAGCCACATTTACAGCTCAGATTAAAACATCTCAGGGATTAAACAGGATTATCTGTCCGCTGGACATAAATAAAACACAATGGAATGGGCTACATGAAATACATGATAATGAGCCGCACGTGTACAGCGCCTCTCAGAGGAAGGACTCCAAAGCGCTTTACACCACAGTGCATCATTCATCCATTCACACACACATTCACACACTGGTGGGGATGAGAGGCGAGGCTGCCGAGCACAGGCGCCACCGTCCCTCCGACCACCACCAGCAGGCGAGGTGGGTTAAGTGTCTTGCCCAAGGACACAACAGCAGAATTCTCAGTCTGGAGCCGGGATCGAACCTGCAACCTTCCGATTACTGGACAACCCGCTCAACCTGTTGAGCTACTGCTGCCACCAAATACATCCCATAATACAACAGCAGCTTCTCATCATTTTAAAACTTTTATTTTTTTGTTCATTTATGAAGAAATAAACCAAAACCCAAAAACAGTAAAGCATCCACGTGTGTTCAAAGACTATTTCAGCCTTTCTGTGTGTAAAAATTATAAATACTTTTTATTTTACCCACAAAACATCACCCTGAACAGCCTCAGTACAGAGAAATAGGGTTTATACTATTCAAGTATTCCCAGCGTTCCCACCTGCAGCATTCCCTCATGACAGCGTTCCCCCATTGCAGTGTTCCCACCTGCAGCGTTCCCCCACGGGAGCGTTCCCCCCCTGCAGCGTTCCCCCATTGCAGTGTTCCCACCTGCAACGTTCCCCCCTGCAGCGTTCCCCCTTGCAGCAGGTTTTCAACAACATGAGGAAAAACGTTCTGTTTGAAGTTTAAAGGAGGAATGATTGAACTATGCGAGTGCATCAATCAGCCCCGAACAAATGAGCAGCAACAGAAAATAAATAAATAAATAACCCGTGCAGCAACTCTGAGACTAGTGTTCCAGATTTGATGTTTCTCCCATTCTAGATTTATTCCATACTCCGAAATTCCAACTTCCAAGTAGGAAAACTCAACTGGAACAGAACCATGATCCAGCAGCAGGTATATCAGAACCAAGGTGCTGCAGGGGTCCTATCAGAGTCCAGACCAGAACCTGTGAGAACTTGGGACCTTCAGAGAGCTGAACCAGAACTGACAAGGCCCAGCAGAACTCTGATGGATCGGATGTTTTTGTTCTGTTGAGTTTTCTTTCATGTTTTGTCCGTCTTGCTGCCGGCGGAGGAGCAGAAGACGTGTCTGGAGCTCTGATCTGATCTGAATTTTCACTCATTCAGCCTAAAAGGTGAAAAACTCTTAAACATTTAACTGAGACGATAAAGTTTTAAACAAACAAACTCTTCATTCTCCTGGTTCTGTGATCCGATCCGTGTCGGGCTGCAGCTCCACATCCGTGGATCCGTGTGTTTATTTAGCTGATGACTCATTCATTCAGGCTGCAGAAGGAAGAAGGATCCACCCGATGCCAAACCGGAGGCCAGCCTCTCTGCTCCCTCCCAGCTCATTCTTTCCTACATGGGCACCCAGACGGGTTCTCAGTCAGAACAGAACCGGACCCAGCAGCCTGAAGGACTCAGACCGCAGGACGGACTGCACTTTTCTCCTCGACCAGCCGGATCCTAACAGGTAAATCCTTCGGGAACAGTTTTTATGTGTTTCTTATATTCCAGGGTGGAGCTGTTGGCTCCGCCCCAATTCAGATGTGAGACGAGTTCCATGTGATGTCTCCGAGTTTGGTTTAAAACTCATCGATGGACAGATTTGAAGTTTGTCTGGATTAAAACAAGCTCATCCAGGTGTTTCTGAACCAAAGGTAAAATGGCGACGCCCAAAAACACCCCCCGAGGCGCCAACAGCCCTCTGTCTCCGAACCGCATCACCCGGCTCCAGGAGAAGGAGGACCTGTCCAACCTCAACGACCGTCTGGCAGTCTACATCGACAAGGTGCGCTCTCTGGAGGTCGAGAACGCCGGCCTGCGTCTACGCATCACCGAGTCTGAGACCGAGGTGACCCGGGAGCTGACGGGTCTGAAGGCCGCCTACGAGGCCGAGCTGGCCGACGCCCGTCAGACGCTGGACTCGGTGGCCAAAGAGAGGGCGCGGCTGCAGCTGGAGCTGGGGAAGCTCCGAGAGGACCACAAGGAGCTGAAGGCCAGGTGGGTGGTGGTGGGGGGCTGTTTTTAAGGGAGCCCTGAAATCCTCAGACACGCCCCTGTAACCCTCGCAGACTTTAAACAGAGATATGTGACTAGAGCTGCTCCCACCTCTAAATGTTGTGGATCAGATCGAACCTTACGAAAGGGCAGAAATGGAGTCTTTTATACGATGATGGTGAGACGTCCGTTCCCCTCCAGGTTTCTGCTTTTTTAAGTTTTTAAACAAAGCAAAACAACAAAACGTATTTAAATAAAGTTGAAAACCCTCTTTAACACGAGTTTTACAAGAAATGAAGCTCAACACTCGTCTCTTCTTACTGCATAAACTCGGTTTTCAATCAGAACACGACGGGAATGAAAGCAGCTGAATTATCCTGAAACAGGAGCGAGATTTCCTCACAGCGGGTTCACACGTTTGACCTTTTGTGTTTTACTTAAAGACGTTTAGTCTCTGAGTCGAGGAAAGCCGTTTGTGTGAGTCGTCAGCAGAAACCGGAGCAGCTCCTCAGGTTTTAATAACCGGAGTTTTTTAGGAGCTGCTGATTGAGCCGCTCCCTCCTCATCCCTCCCCGCCTCCGACTCCAGATCCCGATGACTAACTCTTTCCTCGTGAACCATCATCATTATACGTGGCAGCGGCTCTGAGACTGTGCCCCTAAAGGCTTTACTTTCCATAAATACGCGCGCGCGTGTGTGTGTGTGTGTGTGTGTGTGTGTGTGTGTGTGTGTGTGTGTGTGTGTGGTCATTACCATGGCAGCCAAACACCAGCGGCTGTGGTTTGTGGGCAGCAGCATCATGGGACATTCACCGTGGAGTGACTCAGATCCACCAGTTCTCCTCCAGGTTCTGTCCCACAGGGGCGGGGCCAATAGGGGGGCCTGGGAGGCCGAGCCCACTCAAACGTGGCCGGAGGTCTCTGCAGCTGGTCATAATAAAACATAATTACTCACGTATCTGGCCTGTTCAATAACAGATTGTTTATCTGAGTTTCTGCGTTTTTTAAACACACATGTTTTGAAGACAGACGTTCCGGTCCCGGTTCCTCGTTCTCAGAGTGTGGGTTTGATGTGAAACTGGGTTTGGATGATCCAAAAACATAAATAAATGAGAAAACATCATTTCCCAGTGATAAACAAAATAAACAGATAAATAGTGAAGAGTCAGACCTGACGACTGAAACTACGAGCTGTAATCCTCACAGCTGACCTTCGTCCTGTAAATCTTTTCTGTTTCAGTCGAGATGAAATCATTTGGGTCAGAGACGAACTGCTTGGTTTGCGTTTACTTTTCCAGGAACAGTAAGAAGGAATCGGACCTCTCCGGAGCTCAGCAGCGGCTCAAAGACCTGGAGGCTCTGCTGAACTCGAAGGACGCGTCTCTGACCACGGCGCTGGGAGAGAAACGGAACCTGGAGGTGGAGACCCGGGACCTGAAGGCTCAGGTCGCAAAGGTGACCTCACACTCAGTCAGGGGTCATGTATGGAAGCCCATTACTGCCAGAAATTATACAGAAGCTTAGATTTATTACTCTGAGTCAAAATGATCATAAAGATCCGCTAAAGTTTATCTTTTGCATGGATGAAACTGCGTCAGAAGCTCCTCCTACTTCCTGCTCTTTTTTTATTTAATGTTTTTGTTTCTCCTTGTTTTTCTCAGCTGGAAACGGGTCTGGGCGACGCCAGGAAGCAGCTCCAGGAGGAGATGCTGAGGAGGGTGGACGGGGAGAACCGCATTCAGACCCTGAAAGAGGAGCTGGACTTTCAGAAGAACCTCCAATCTGAAGTCAGGTTTCGGACAAATGTTCCTGTCAGAGGGGAATGTTGGGAAGCAGCAACACCACTCAGACTTCCTTCTTCAACAGGAGCTGCGGGAGATAAAACGGCGGCACGAGTCCCGAATGGTGGAGCTGGATAACGGCCACCAGCAGGAGTTTGAAAGCAAACTGGCCGAAGCGTTGGTGGAGATGCGAAACCAGCATGAGCTGCAGATCAAAATGTACAAAGAGGAGATGGAGAAGACCTACAGTACCAAGGTCCATACACGTGGTTTAGCTTCCTAGGATGTGGTCCTTCTGAGGAGGAACGCTTTCTGAATGTTTCTGTCTGACAGCTGGAAGGCGCTCGTCAGTCGGCCGACCGGAGCAGCCACCTGGTTGGAGCGGCTCACGAGGAGCTGCAGCAAACACGAATACGCCTGGAGTCCACATCTGCTCAGCTCAGCCAGCTGCAGAAACAGGTCAAGCACAGAAAACACTTAAAACATCAAAAACAACCCTAACCCACTTCCAACACATCATAAACAACCCTAACCCACTTCCAAAACATCAAAAACAACCCTAACCCACTTCCAACACAGCATAAACAACCCTAACCCACTTCCAACACATCATAAACAACCCTAACCCACTTCCAACACATCATAAACAACCCTAACCCACTTCCAACACGGCATAAACAACCCTAACCCACTTCCAAAACATCACAAACAACCCTAACCCACTTCCAACACAGCATAAACAACCCTAACCCACTTCCAAAACATCACAAACAACCCTAACCCACTTCCAACACATCATAAACAACCCTAACCCACTTCCAACACATCATAAACAACCCTAACCCACTTCCAACACATCATAAACAACCCTAACCCACTTCCAACACGGCATAAACAACCCTAACCCACTTCCAAAACATCACAAACAACCCTAACCCACTTCCAACACATCATAAACAACCCTAACCCACTTCCAAAACATCATAAACAACCCTAACCCACTTCCAACACATCATAAACAACCCTAACCCACTTCCAACACATCAAAAACAACCCTAACCCACTTCCAAAACATCACAAACAACCCTAACCCACTTCCAAAACATCACAAACAACCCTAACCCACTTCCAACACAGCATAAACAACCCTAACCCACTTCCAAAACATCACAAACAACCCTAACCCACTTCCAAAACATCATAAACAACCCTAACCCACTTCCAAAACATCACAAACAACCCTAACCCACTTCCAACACATCATAAACAACCCTAACCCACTTCCAACACATCATAAACAACCCTAACCCACTTCCAAAACATCATAAACAACCCTAACCCACTTCCAACACATCATAAACAACCCTAACCCACTTCCAACACAGCATAAACAACCCTAACCCACTTCCAAAACATCACAAACAACCCTAACCCACTTCCAAAACATCATAAACAACCCTAACCCACTTCCAACACATCATAAACAACCCTAACCCACTTCCAAAACATCATAAACAACCCTAACCCACTTCCAACACATCACAAACAACCCTAACCCACTTCCAAAACATCATAAACAACCCTAACCCACTTCCAACACAGCATAAACAACCCTAACCCACTTCCAAAACATCACAAACAACCCTAACCCACTTCCAAAACATCACAAACAACCCTAACCCACTTCCAACACATCACAAACAACCCTAACCCACTTCCAAAACATCATAAACAACCCTAGCCCACTTCCAACACATCATAAACAACTTGGTGCAAAATGCTTTAAATCACAAAGCGTCCAATTGCTAATCTGTAAAACAGGCTAGCTTCACACGTTGAACAGCGTTCGAAAATCGTTTAGCCATAAAGTTATTGTGGAGATAAAAAAAATACAAAAAACCTAATAAAGTGGTTCGCTCACGTTTGTCCAAAAACCTCCACCAACAACACGGATCGGACCAAAACCAGCCACCGGACCATCCGGTTGTCGGTCTCACCGAACCGCCGCACTTCCCTGGTCCTACACTCATCACACACTCACGTGTTCAGCACGAGAACGCCACCGGTGTGAGAGATTCTCCGCTCAGTAACACCAGAGAAGGAGAAACAGCCGGCTGCTACCGCTTCAGCTTTAGGACAAACTAACAGAGTCCCAAAAAGAAAATCACCGTCTGAAGTCACGGACAACAAAAGAAAACGGGGACCGGTGTCTAGCGCTGACTCGTTTCCTCTGGTAATGTGGGTTCCGTTTCCAGGGGGGTGTGGCCTAGGCATTAGATGGGTGAGAGTTCCGTGACAGCGCTTGTGTTTCAAAGCTAGCTTGTTTTGCAGCCTTAATGCAAAATTTAAAACATTTTATCGTTTTGAAAGATTTCCTCTCCAGTGCTTTCTGTTACGTCTTTGTGCCTCTTCCTTTAGCATTCTGGGATGTGATGGTGATTAGTCTAAATCTGTCTAATCCAGCTGGCGGCTCGTGAGGCGAAGCTCCGGGAACTAGAGGACGCACTGTCCCGGGAGCGGGACACCACTCGTCGCCTGCTGGGAGAGAAAGACCGGGAGATGGCGGAGATGAGGCAGAGGATGCAGCAGCAGCTGGATGAGTATCAGGAGCTCCTGGACGTGAAGCTGGCTCTGGATATGGAGATCTGTGCCTACAGGAAACTTCTGGAGGGGGAGGAGGAGCGCCTGCGCCTGTCCCCCAGTCCCCCTCCAACCAGAGTGACAGCAAGTCGCTCCTCCGCTTCGGCCAGCCACTCTCGATTGATCCACAGCAGCGCTCGCAGCTCCCCAGCCAAGAGACGCCGTCCTAACGACACCGACAGCGAGGCGTCCAGTGTTGTGGGCGGAGCTGTGTCTCGTACTCGCATCATTCAGCAGGCCTCAGCCAGCGGACGCGTCACTGTGGACGAGGTGGACCTGGACGGGAAGTATGTCCGACTCAGCAACAAGGCAGACGAGGTGAGAGGGTGAAATGGTCATAAGATGTCACTCTACCTGAGGTGTTCCTCATGGTTCTATCCTAGTTACACATGTTTTTCTTCCAGTCAGCAAGAAAAATACCAGATGTCTTGCTGATGATGCTGTGATTTACTGTTACCTCATCAAGCTTTCAGATTTTCTAAGACCGTTCACCAGGTTTAACACCCGACACAAAACCAGACTAGTTTCCAAGCATTTTGTTTAATTTAAACTCAGATGTCATCAGAGATCATTTATAAAGCTGCTCTCCATCTTGTAAGTCCTGTAAAAATATGGGAGGATATTTTCATGTCTCTCAAGATTCATTCGGTTGAACTTCACCAACGGGCTGTTCTGACTTTTGTCTCCAGCTTCACAGCCGATCCCGCTCTAGGCGCTAAGACAATGATTCAGGACCGGTGCCTCCTGGTTTGTTGAGTGTCTTCTAGCCTTCTGGTGTCATCTTCTCCCTGTAGGATCAGAATTTGGGGAACTGGCAGCTGAAGCGGCAGGTGGGATCCGGCGTTCCCATCATCTTTAAGTTTCCGGCTAAATTCACTCTGAAGGCCGGCCAGAGAGTAACGGTTAGAACCTTTGTTCCACGATCAGAACCAGAAACGGCCTTGCGCGTGTTTTAACCTTCCGTTGGGTTCTCTGTGATCAGATCTGGGCTTCAAACGGAGGTGGAGTCCACAATCCTCCTTCAGACCTGGTGTGGAAGGCCCAGCCTACCTGGGGCACCGGAGACCAGTTCCAGACCAGCTTGCTCAGTGCCAGTGGAGAGGTGCCCACAACCCCCACAGCATTTAACAAAAACCTAAAAATGTACATGTAATCAAACGTTCATGGTTTAGACGACTGAGTGAAAGCTTTTCTTCCAGGAAATGGCGATGAGGAAGGTGACCCGCACACACTTTGAAGACGAAGATGAAGATATGGTGAGACGCTCAAACAGAGGCACAAACAAAAGGGTTCAAGTGAAGTCCTGGAGACGCTTTTGTTTCTTTACAGAAACAATAAAAAATGTATTTTGAGTCAAAAGTGTTTAAGCATTAAACATTTTAACTTAATAAAACACGTGAAAAATTATTATTTTATTACATCAGTGAATTCTCTTGTTCAAAAAAAAAACTCTGAGCCTTTTTTCGTTGTATGGAATCATTAGAGTGCCATTAAATGAATTAAAAATAATGAATGATAAACTAATAAATTCACACGTAGGAATATTTAAACAGTTTGGCTTGTTTAGACATTTATTTGTTTATATTCAAGTTTTTAACATTTTAATTTAAAGAGCAAGTCACCCCCAAACCAACTGTTTTTTCTGATAAACTATATAAATGGTAAAAAATGGTAAATGGCCTGTATTTGATATAGCGCCTTCTAGAGTCCTGGAACCCCCCAAGGCGCTTTACAACACAATCATCCATTCACACACTGGTGGTGATGAGCTACGATGTAGCCACAGCTGCCCTGGGGCGCACTGACAGAGGCGAGGCTGCCGAGCACTGGCGCCACCGGTCCCTCCGACCACCACCAGCAGGCAACGTGGGTTAAGTGTCTTGCCCAAGGACACAACGACAGCGAGCGACAGACTGAGCGGGGCTCGAACCTGCAACCTTCCGATTACGGGGCGAGCGCTTAACTCCTGTGCCACCGTCGCCCCAAATGCGTGTCTAAACGTGCTGCAGACACGTGTCGTCAATAGTTTTGCACTTTAGTGCATTTTAGTTAAAATTTTAATATTCTGCCTAAAACTGTCAGCGTTGTGCCGTCGTCAGGTAAAAACTCTTCACTGCATTTGAATTAAAATCTGCCATCGCTATTGGCTAAGAGGTACCCTGGAATGTTAGCTGGTACCATATGATGTCACGATGTCGTTGTGAGCCTGTGTGTGTGTATTTGTTTGCGGCTCCTCCCTCTCGGTCTGCTAGGCAACAGCATTTGTTGCATTTTTCAAACAGGAAGTGGGAGTGGAGTAATACTCTGGTAGGGGGTGACTTGCTCTTTAACAACTCAGAGAAAAATCTACATCAGACTGAATAAAAACATGATGTTGGTTCATTTATGTTCAGATTATTTTTCTCTCGTGCTCCCATCACTCCAAAGGAAACGCCTCAAATCATTAAATAAAATAAAACATTTTTAGAATTTTCCCTGATTATTTTGGGTCTGTTAGCCCGTTTCTGACCCGTTTGTCCTGCCGTTCTGATGTTCTGCTTCTGTTGGTGTCGTCTTCAGCAGGTGGCCCACAGCACCTGCAGCGACGGCGAGTACAACCTGCGCAGCCGGACCGTCGTCTGTGGATCCTGCGGACTTCCCTCAGACAAATCCAGCAGCTGCTCCGTGTCGTCGGCATCCCGCTCGTTCCGTAGCGGCGGGATCTCCGAGGGTTTGGTGCCACAGTCGTACGTGTTCAGCACCAGCACTCCTCGGAAGGTGAGGACACCTGAAGGCGTCATTATAAAAACATCAGAGTAAAACCTGTTTTCCATCCTGGCAGCCACATTTCTGAAGGTCTTTCAGAATATTTCCTGTTTCAGTCTAATGTATAAATACTTGTTTTTTTATTAATAAATGAATAAATAGGAAAAAGCCCGACTTTACAGGCTGTTGGTGTAATTCAGTGGAACCATAACTGTGATGTTTAGCATAAACGGTGATATTTAGTTGTCAGTACAACATTTTTAAACGTGTTTTATTGTGTTTTTTTCAGACTGGACTCCGGATGGAGAGCTGTCCGGTCATGTGACCTCCAGGACGTTAAAATACTTTGAGTATTAAGTTAGTAGTAACTTTTAGCTTCAGCTCCTCTGTGGTTCAGAATTCATTAGTTGATGAAGCGGACTATAGTCTTACTTTTTTATTGTTTACAAAAGTATTTAGAAATAAATATGAATGAATAAACTTCATTTTCCTGGTTTTCTGAATTTTCTAATAAATAAAAGCTCATTAGATTAATCTGAATTCCACTGATATATTTCTACACCGCAGCTGCTTTTAGTTGTTGTTTTTTTACAGTAAAATATTTGTTTTTAAATAAAAAACTTGTTTTTTCTTCAATAAATCAGTTGCAGCCTCTTAACTGTGCGTTTGTACTTTTGCTGATAACAATAAACATTTTTACAAAGACATATTTGAGTTTATATCAAACAGTTAAACGTGCAGTATTTGAGCTTAGCTCGATTTAAAAGTAGAAATCTGAAAAATGCAATTATAGTAAGACATGATGTTCTAAAGGATTTTGACCCTTTAGTATTTTAAAATGCTAGTATTTTGTCTCCTGGAATCATTACTGATGGATGTTTTATAATTCATGTTTGAAGTTAAATATCTGTGTGTGAAAATCATTTCCTGTGCACGAGTTTTCAGATTACAGCCACTTTTATACAACAAAATCAATAAATAAATAACCCCATGCCACTGGTGCTTTTTTCTAAAGAATATGTCTAAAAATAGTTTGTGTTTCGGTTTTATTACTCTGGACTCTGCTGGATGGAGAACCTAAACTTTTAAATCTTCCTCTCCAGTTTCACTCTCACTCCCAGAGCAAACTCACATTAGGCCTAGAGGACTCATCCACTATTTTATTTCTGATTATTAAAATAAATCTAAACTGTTTTATTCATTAACTTCCTCTACATCTTCACCCAGGCCTAAAGGTCCTACCTGAATGAACAGACAAATGAATGAATGAATGTTGAGGATGCAGCAGCTCTTCTAGCCAAACTATGTTTGCTTTTTTGTGTTGTTTGTTTATTTAAATCACGGCTTAGACATTTAGATCATAAATTTGACCTCTCCTGATTGTCTTATTTTGAAATGACACTGACGCTTTATTTTGTAGTGTTGAACCCGGAACTAGCTGCTCCTCATCAAACTCGTATTTCTCGTCTAAGTTTTGAATCGTTTCTCCAGTAAAAGGTGAGAAACGTTCCGGAGGTTATTTATTATTTGTTTGCTTTTGTTTATTATTTTGTTTCGAACAAATTCAAAAAGTTTGCTAGCCTAGCCTAGCCTAGCACTTAGCTGCTTGCTAACAGCTGTGAGGCTAACTTAGCTGCGGCTCAACAAACAAAACAGGTTTTAAACCACAAACTTCTAATAATCACATTTTACCCAAATATCAGCAAGCTGTGTTCTAATGCAACCATCCCGTGTTTGTATCAAAAGGCTGACGCAGCTAATTTGGGTTTTTTAAATGATTGTTGATATTTTTATTTGCTAAAATCAGACTTTGTGCTGTAAGAGTTGCTTTATGACTCGGAGGGTTTATTTATTCGTCTTTGAGCTCTTTTGGGTTTTCCGCTGTGTTTTATGTAAACTGATGTTTCGGTCTCAGCCAGCAGAGCCGTCTCTGTCCTTCTGGATCTTCTGGATGCGGAACCTGCGGGCTCTGCTCGGGATCGGCTTCCTGGTGAGCTCGCGAGCTGCAGCAACCGTCCCTCAGACGTGTTCGCTGTCCTCCTCAGCTAACCGCCACAACGAGGCCTGTTCCGGCAGCAGATCGGCGTCCACGATGGCCCAGACCATCAAATATCTCGGGTGAGGTTCTGAAGCAGTTCTGGGGCCGTAAAGGTGACTGGTTTGAGCCTAGACCTGACGTGTGGACCCGTCACAGACAGGAGGAGGCCCAGAAGGTTGATGAGGAGCTCTTCAGCGAGTATGGCTTCAGCGTGGATCAGCTGATGGAGCTGGCTGGACTGAGCTGTGCCACTGCCATCACACGGGTCAGACGGGTTCTAGGCTCACTTTAACATGTTTCTGTTTACTTTGTAAACAGTAAAACGTCCTCAGACGGACTTTATCACTTTTTAAACTGACACGAACTTCTAAGGTTTCATCAGAAACCCGAGCTGCCAGGCAGCAGTGTTTACATGTAAGGAGCTGAAATCAGATCAAATCTGGGAATCTTCCTCCTGCAGGCGTACCCGCTGGCCTCGCTGCGTAAAGCCCGACCGGCGCTGCTGGTGGTCTGTGGACCAGGGAACAACGGGGGCGACGGGCTGGTCTGCGCCAGGCATCTCCGACTATTTGTGAGTAAAATCCACTTTTCTAAAGGTTAATAAATGAATTAATGTTTTAATCCGCTGGGATTATCTGAAGTTTGATGAGGCAGAAACCAGTTTGGTGAGTTAATCAACAACACTGAAGCAAAACTGATTGATTGATTGATTGAAATTAGATTGAAACCCTTTTTCATCTGAGAGGCAACGATAAACGGTGGGTTCAGTCCTGAGCTGTTGATTACATTTGGCTCCAACTTTCCCAAAAACAACATAAACAACAAATAAACAATAATGCCACCGTTTAGGCACCTTCCTCTGTGACCACGCTCTCATTAGCTCGTGTTTTGTTGAGCCGGGGGGGCAGAACAAGGGCACAACACAATGGAATCATGTCACATGCTTAAAGATGTCTTCATTATTTTAATTATGACGTAAAAATTCCCCAGGATAATTGTAATTATGTGTGTTTTCATAAGAGGTTTTCCCAGACTCATTTGGAAGATGAACTCCCGAACATTCGGAGTTTAATCTCCTGTCTCCGTGCTTCGTGGTGCAGGGATACGAGCCCACCATCCTTTACCCGAAGAGACCCAACAAACCTCTGTTCCAGGGTCTGACCACCCAGTGTGAGAAGATGGAGATCCCCTTCCTGACGGAGATGCCGGAGGTTTGATACTCTGCTGTTAAAGCTGTTCTATCAGGTTTAATGGGATAATCTGGATTAACCTGGATTAACCTGGATCTTTTGTTTTCTGCAGGCTGAAGTGATCGATGAAGCCTACAACCTGGTGATCGACGCCATCTTTGGCTTCAGCTTTAAAGGTTCTGTACGAGAACCTTTTGGGTCCATCCTGGACCAGCTGAAGAAGACCACCATTCCCATCGCCAGCATCGACATCCCCTCAGGTGAGTCCTCACCTGCTCAGGTAACGGCCTCCAGGATGATCAACGCAGACGCGGGTTTGATTTAAAAACCTTGGAATCAGATGTTTGGATCAAAGTGATGAAAAAATGAAGCGTGGGCGGGGCTTATCCTAACCGCCGGTGAAGCTCAGTGGAGCAGAACCGGGTTCTGATCTTGTGCTGGGTCATTTGTTACAGGTTGGGACGTGGAGACGGGCAGCGCAGACGGACTCCGACCCGACACACTCGTCTCCCTGACCGCTCCGAAGAAATCCGCCTCCCTGTTCAGAGGGCGGTACCACTTCCTGGGAGGGCGGTTCGTTCCACCGGGCCTGGAGAGGAAGTACCAGCTCAACCTGCCTCACTACCCCGGAACCGACTGTGTCCTACAGCTGTAAATGAACAGAAGTTCTGGTCTGGCTCTGTTTATCAGTCCTGATCCGGACCAGAACCCCCTGGTCTCTTTCTCCGTCCCAGCTGATGGACTTCCCTGTAATCCTTGGGTGGTTCTGGATCAGAAGTCCTCCAGACTCTGAGGTTTATCTGGACCTCTCTGGCCCATTTGGGTTCTGCTATCTAGAACCGAATGCTGCTGTGATCTTTTGTCTCCTCAGCGGGACTTCAGAGGTTTATTATGTCGATGTGGGATCCCTTCTTCATCCAATAAAAACTCAGATGATGTTCGTTGGTTTGAAGTCAATTTCAGGAAAAGTTTATGGATTTCACTACGTGTGATCAGCGGAGATCCTCAGAAGTCATCAGGGATCACCTGAAGGGATCATCAGGAATCTTCTGAGTCTCCTTAAAGGGATCGTCAGGAATCCCCTAAAGCAGGGGTGCCCAATCCTGGTCCTGGAGGGCCGGTATCCAGCAGGTTTTGTGGTTTCTCTGCTCCAACACACTTGATTCAGTGGTTGAATCACCTGTGCAGCAGCTCATCAGGCTCTGCAGAAGCCTGTTAATCACCTGCTGATTGCGTTCAGGTGTGTTGAAGCAGGGTTAAAACCAAAACCTGCTGGATACCGGCCCTCCAGGACCAGGATGGGCACCCCTGCCCTAAAGGGATCATCAGGAATCTTTGAGTCTCCTAAAGGGATCATCAGGAATCTCCTACAGGAAGGTTTAAGATGAAATCGGACTCCGTAAAGACGGAATAACATTTAAGCCCGTTTAGGACTGGGATCGGACATCCTAAAAACCCACCAAAGACCAGATCAGAACCACGTTCCCTCCGGTTTTAAAACATCTTTAATCACGCTTTAACATCGGATCACCGAGTGAACAGCTAGCGGTTAAACAGGAAGTACAGTCGGAATAAACAGTGAGTCTCATTCAGCCGATGAATCCGTAAAAACCTCCCATCGGGCGGGTCCGGCAGAAGCACGTCGTCCCGGCGGGTCCAGCGGAACCACGAGCGGCTGACTACATGTGTGCCTGAATACGTTTGGACCGCTGATGCATAACGTAATCCTGATGGAACATGCTTCACAAGCAGGACTCTATGTACAGTGCTGGTTCCATGCTGTCAGTGAGGAGGAGGAGCAGGAGGAGGTGAAGAGGAGGCCTCTGGCCCGGCTGTCGTCATGCAGGTTGGAGCGTAGAGGGAAGTGTTCTGTCCACCAGGAAAACCTGGAGAGAGACGAGAGGATTAAGTCCTGATCCCGGGAAAGTGAGATCTACGGAAAATAGGTTACATCCAGAACCCGTCCCCTCGGACCGGTCCAGGACCCGTCCCCTCGGACCGGTCCAGGACCCGTCCCCTCGGACCGGTCCAGAACCCGTCCTCTCTGCGACATTTTGGGCATCCTTGGATCAGATCGGAGTCGGTTTCTTCCATCGATGACCCAAATCCATCTGATCACATTTCCACTGTGGTTCTGATCCAACTTTGATGGAATCCAGAACATTTGGTGCTCTGGACCGGGCCAACATTGGCTCTGCTCAGTAAAGTTTCAGTAGAACCTGATGAGGGTTTCCCAAACTAATCCCTGGTTGTTCTGGTGCCGTTGGATTTTCAGCGTTCCCTCATGTTCCCTAGACGAACATTTTCTAAATCCGATTTTCTGTCAAACTGGATCCTCGTGTTCGGACCGACCCGGGTTCTGGTTCTGGACCAAAGCAGGATTAAACTGTTAACCGTTTAGTTCAGAGGAAATCGGGCCGCTGAAACATTTAAGCTTGTGAAGAAAATCTGATGTTAGACCGATGAATGAATGAATGAATGAATGGATGAATGAATGGATGAATGGAATGTTTCGTCTCTTTTTCTACATCGTGATGCTTTCAGAACCGGTAGGTGTGGGTCAGCTGACTCACCTGTGCTATTCTCCCACCTGCACACCTGCACAGTTATCTTTACTCTCTGATGCTATCGCCAAATATTCGGCGTTCCTGCAGGAAAAGGATGAGAAACACCGTTAAGTTTTCCTCAGGAACAAGCTGCTGACACAAAAGCACCCAGGTGAGTTTCTACAGGTAACAGGAAGTTCCCAGGTGAAAGGTGAAAGAACTACATTACCAACAAGGCCTCGTGTATCCGGTGACTACGAACGAGGAGTTTTCAATAACTTCCATCTGCATCTTAACACAACTTCCCAGAATTCCCAGAGGTCTAGGATCAGTTTAATAAATTATGAGCTTCAGATCTTTGAGGCTTTTATTGTGAAGGATTAAAGGAACTTTAGCGACCATAAGCTTGAGTACAGTGTCGACTTTGTTCTGGAGATCATGTTTCAGCTTAATCCTGGACCTCCGTCGGAACAACCAGCAGGATGAAAGGAAAGTGAAACATTTCAGAGTTTTCCTGAAAACCTTCTGGAGGATTGATTTGTTTGGAGGACACGCCTCCCCCAAACCCCAACACGAGTCTTCTGTGACGCGTCTACTCACGCCGCCTCCCGTAACGCCTCCTCCCCCGCCGCCGCGATCTTCCTGTAGCAGTAGATCATCTCGATGAGGAGCCAGACCTGCAGGCCGATGATGGACACGTACATCATCACCTCCGACACGATGGAAGCTGTTCCTCTGTTGGCTGGAACAGGAAGTCGGGACAAACGGGGAGGAAGTCAGATCAAACAGACCAAAGAACCGGGCTGGTTTAGTTTACATTCTCATGGGTTTTCTGGGTCTGGTTCTGTCGGACCTTTCCCGCTCAAACGGATTTTTCCTCCCAGCTGTCGCCGAGTGCAGCTCAGACTGAACCTAAGCCTGGCCTGCTGTGGATCAGAACATCCCACCAGACCTCAGCGGTCTCATGAGTCAGCAGATCTGGGTTAAGAGGAGAGCTGCTGACTCGGACCAGCGCTAACTGCTGATGGAGCTCACGGCTCCAGCAGCCGGGACACGGTTAATAATGCAGCGGATCTCCTGACCTTTGGCCACCACGTTGAGGTAGACCACCTTGTCGATGCGGTCGTAGTGCTGGTGGTGCTCGTAGTAGAGGGTGCGGTGGAAGAAGCAGCGGTAGGTGCCCGAGTCGTTGAAGGTGACGTTTAACAGGTAGATGGTGGCGTCCTGGATGTCGTTGCTCCTTTTGCTGCCGTTCCAGGCGATTCGGTCCATGAAGTATTCGTGTTCGATGGTGGGGCCGTTCTCGTCGTAGGTGTAGAGCTGCAGAGGGACAGAAGACACCGAGACGATGAGCAGCTCCAGTTCTCCTGGAGGTTTTTAGCTGAGGTGTTTCTGAACTTCTACCAGATAAATAACCTAACAGCCCTGAAACGTCTGGATTTCCCCGGATCTGCTGCCCCGGGGGCCGATGGCGGGTGCATCATGGACGGATGAAGCTGGAAGCTGAAGTAAACGAGCTCTGCTGATCAGACGTTCAAACTCAGAGTAAAATGGCGACGAGGAGGAATGAAAACGAGGTGAAAAAGTTGGTGGAGCTGGAAGTATTAGTTTTACTGCCACCCGTGTACTTTAATACATCACTTTCTACTCACTGTGAAGACCCCCACACCTCTGGCTCATCCCTTGAGTTAGGAACCTTTCATGTCTGAGTTTTGGAACCAAAGCTTTAAAAATGTTCTAAAACAATGAAACAGCTGCACCAGAACTTCTGACCCAGAACCTGCTCAGCTGCTGGATCGGGAGTTCTGGGTTACTTTTCCCTGACGCACACCGTATTCTGAAAACCCAGCGGGTCAGAACCGTCAGAACTCACGGGGAAAAACTCGGACTCCCCTCTGGGGCTGAAGTACCACTCCACGGTGGCCGTGGCCTCCACCTCGCTCCTCTTCTTGCAGGAGATGCAGCCCAGTTTGAAGCCTTCCCCGGCCACGGCCTCGGTGTCGGAGTCCACCTCGGCACAGGCGCAGTCACACCGGTACACTAGAACCCACACAGGCCGTCATGAGTCTGAGAACCAGCGCCAGAACCAGAGAAGAACAAGCAGAACTCACCTAGCATGGAGCAGAGCAGGGGGAGGAGCAGCAGGTGCACAGGTACCATGATGTCAGGTGTTTGCTGAGGCTTTACGAGGCTGTAAACCAGCTGGGCCCGGTTCTGTTGCAGCTACAGTGGCTAGAGTGCAGACTGGGTCTACTGGTCCCCCTTTACCCACCCCCCCAGACTCCAGTCTCAGGTCTTTGGTTCAGAACCGGTTCCTGCGGATCCCAGATGTCAGTCAGTTCAGGCTGAAGCCAGATCCGCAGCTTCCCTCCAACACCCTGAGACTGGACCGGTCCCTGAGGTTCTGGACCCACAATAACAGAACCACAACAGTGAGTGTGTGTGAGTGTGTGTTCGCTACAACATACCGATGCATAAACGCCTCCAGGAGGAGAATTCGCTAACGATGTGGGTCTGAACGATCCGGACCGGAGCGGAACCGGGCCTCCCCTCCCGGACCTGAGTCCGCAGAAAAACAAGCCCTCAGTCCGACCGCAGGCTTTCACCTACCTAATGACCCCGTGCTCGTGGAAGCGACGTTTCTGTCGCGCGCGCATCGCAGATCAAACAGCGCTCACGCGACAGATTAGAATCCGAACAGATGAGACGATGACAGCATCCGGTGGGTCGCTCCGCACGCACGCCGCTGCAGATGCACTGCGGTAAAACGGCTGCGTGCGCGAGCAGGTGATGCGATGTGACGAACGATCCGGATGCTGCTCATCAACCCGCCGCAGGGGGGCGGGGGTCGGACGGTCCGGTCCGGTCCGGTCCAGTAGCGGAGAACCGGAACGCAGGTTCGCGGAGAGCCAACTCGCGCGCCGCGATTCTTTTATGCTTTTATACTGAACTGGCCCTTTAACTAGACTCGGAACCAGCCGGTCCGGTCCAATAACGGAGGCTTCGAGTCAGCAGAGGCTAGAACCATTTTCCATTAATGTATTAAACTTTTTAAACAAATAAACAGACTAGTCGTTATTCTCTGAGCATAACATGAGATTCAGGTCAGACCTGATGTTTAGAAACGGCCCGTTTCCTTGTTTTGACTTGACGTCATGTTTGACTTATGAAACGGTCCAGATCTGCAAGTAAAGGTCAGAAAAAGTATTATTTCCTTTTTTTTAATTTACTTTTACTGAATATAAAGATACAGAAACGTGCGCGCGCGCACACACACGCGAGTGAGGATGCTGATGAGAGCTCAGCATCTTACGCGGCGTTTCTTTGGAATCTGGAAACGCGGAAAGAGGACATTCCATTTTGGAAAAAAAGTAAAGAAATTACTAAATATCTGACTTTGTTGTCGGTAAAAAAATTATACGTCGTGAATTATTTTTAAAAAGTACCTCCTACACCCACAGTCAGCTTGTGATTTATTTATCTAATAAATGTAACGTCATTCTAATGATCAGTACATTAGTACTCTAAAATGCATCGTGACAGCAAACAAGTTTACGTCCTTTATTATTTTTCTACTTTAATCACAAAGGTCAGAACTGCCTTCTCCCACACTTCCGAGGTACATTGAACGCAACATTAGCCTCACTAGCTTGTTTGATGTTAGCTGAAAACGGACGGAGGAACTTACGTGAACCGGAGATTTTCTCCGGAATTACCGAGTGACCATGTTGTGCTTTGAGTAGTCGGCCACGTCTCATGTAACCGCGAAGAGGTCGACACGTCGAAGGTAAAGGAACAGACCCGACGGTAACCCAGCTAGCTGTTAGCGGCTAACGCATTAGCAGAATACAGGAAGTGGAAACAGGACGATCAAAGGGGGACAACCAGGAAACTAAAGCACCAAACCAGATTTCACCTGGTTGTTCATGACACTTTCTATCAAATCTGTGTTTATTGTGGCGTCATACTGGAGAGAATGTGACGTAAACAGCTAAAATGTCACAAGCTAAAGCTCGCTAACCACAAATGGGACGTTTTCCACCTTAGTTTGAGGTCTAGGGCTCGTGTTTGTTTAAATAGACCATAAATAACTCCACCTGCTTCTGAGTTACTGCATTAATGAGCTTTTTAGAGAATGAGCTACACCGACAGTTTGAATGGAGTTGTAGTGTCTCTTTGTTTAAAATAAGGTAATTTTATTTAAATTCTTAAGGTTTAGGAGTAAAACCGCTCGTTTCTAACCAGGCCAGACTTCTGTTGGAGTTCAGGGCTCACGTGCGGCTCTGATGGCTCTGAATGTCCCCAGGACTAAAGAAAACGAGACTTTTCTCAGATCTTTGCAACAAATGCATGAAACACGAGGTTGTACTGCCCCATAACTGAAGGGTTGCAGGTTCAAGCCCCGCCTGGCGCAGTCGTGTCCTTGGGCAAGACACCTAACCCACCTTACGTGTTGGTCGGAGGGACCGGTTGTGCTCAGCCTTGTTGCCCCAGGGCAGCTGTGGCTATGATGTAGCTCATAACCACCTGTTAAATACAGCAACACACCTGGAGTGTACCTGAGTGTTTCTGGGATTAGAACATGTTCGACACTCTAACAGGAATCACATAAAAACGTCCATGAGCCACAATTCATGACTTGTTATGTTTTGTTGGTAGTTTTCTGTCACCATGGATCCCTCCTGCTGTGATGCTGTGGCTCCGCCCGGTTTGACCGTCCAGGTGTGTTTTCCCGGTGCGCGGGCGGCGGTCCTGGACAACCTGAACCGGCAGCGCGAGGAGGGCCGGCTGTGTGACCTCTCCATCCAGGTCCAGGGTCAGGTGTTCCGGGCCCACCGCTGTGTCCTCGCTGCTTCCTCGCCTTACTTTCACGACCAGGTATGTTCAGTCATGTGACCTGAACAGGTCTGCAGGGTTCTTCCTGCTGCCTTTCACTGAAGCTGAGGGAAATCCTGAAAGCAAGGTTAAGGGCTTTGGTGAAGGTGTGAGATCCGGATGCTGGCTCAGAGGCGTCGCCCCTGACTGCCGACACTAATCTGAGGCTACGCTCCCACTGCAGACAAACGCATCAGACCCGCCTTTTCCCCACATGTGACCCATATCAGAGTATTTCATGACCGTCTGAACGGCACAGATCCGATTTCTTCCAACACGATCCGGGTCACTGGAATATGTAGAACTGAGTCCGACGCGATGTGTGTGATCTTTATGTCCAGAAGCTGAGAACTCAGAGCGCCTCTGTTCGGTTCCTCTGGCAGGTTCTTCTGAAGAACGTTACCACCGTGTCCCTGCCCTCCGTCATGGACCCGGTGGCCTTTGAGAGCGTCCTGAGTTCTGCCTACACGGGCCAGCTGAGCATCGTACACGAGGACATCGTGAACTACGTGACCGTGGCCAGCTTCCTGCAGATGTGGCACATCGTAGATAAATGCACGGAGATCCTGAAGAGACCCCGGTCGTCCGGAGAAACGCCCGCCGGAGCTCCTCCGGGACCCGCGTCCCGCCAGCAGTCCCCCAGCAGCACCGAGTGTCTGTTTGTGGAGCGGGAGGGCCGCCGGAGGGAGAAGAAACCCGACGCCCTGCCGCCGCTGGCCACCTGGAGACGACCGCAGCAGCTGCTGAGGTGGGCTCGGGCCCGGCCCCCGTTGGACCAGAACCTCGCCGACTCCCAGCTGGACGGCCTCCAGAGCTACGCGGAGAGTAACTACGCCGGTGGGGAGGAGGCGTGGCCTCTGAGCCACGACGGAGCGGGTCAGAGCAACCGGCACCACGGGGGGGTTCTGTGTGGTGACCCGTTAAAGCCGAAAGTCCGGTTTCAGCAGAGGGGGGCGCCGCTGAGCGCCGAGAGAGAACACGGTAGGACGAGAGACGGCGAAGACACTCTGGACAGGCGGAGGACGGAGAGGAGAGGAGCGGAGGCTGATGAAGGAGTCGGGGAGGAGGAGGAGAGGAGGGACGGCTTCACTCACACAGGTAACACTTCACCCAAGGTTCTGGTTCTGCCTCAGACCCGAGGCTCTGGAGTAAACCAGAACCCGGCCACCGCTCCAGAGTCAGAGCCGTCCAGAAGGTCGGCTCCCAGAGAGCAATCCCGACGGGTCGTTCTAGAGGCCAGCTGATCCAGAACCGACCCAAACGAGCTCCGGTCTGATCCCGGCCAGCTGCTGGCCCGTTTATCTGTTTGTTCTTTTGTTCCCGTCAGACTTGGACCCGGTTCCGGCCGAACTGGAGGAATCGGGACGCCTCACCGTGAGGGAGACCGTGGAGGTGATGAAGGACAAAGTCCAGCGGGACGCTGCAGGAAGCGAGGACTGTGGACCAGCTGAAGGACCGTCAGGTCCGGTTTCGGGAAGATCTCCGTGGCAGAGCGGCTCCTGGTCTCAGACGCAGCAGCGACCTCCGGGGAGGGACGAGGAAGACGAGGAGGACAGTGTGGACTTGAGGTGTTTCCCAGACGGCTCCTACAGCAGACACTCGCTGGGTGAGACGGAGGACGGGTCGGAACCGGTTTCCCAGAGACCTCTGGTGTCTCCTGGCTTCAGCCTGGGGGGGTCAGAGGTGAACTGGACTTCCAGCAGCGGGGGTCAGAGCGGGACTCCCACCTCTACCCATCACGTCTCCCCGTCGTCCGCGGCGTTTCCCCCTCCTCCATCACCTCCTACGCCGTCCTCCTCCTCCTCCTCGGCGCCCCTCTCTGGCTCCGCCTACTCAGGTAAGGTCCACTTCTGCCACTGTGGCAAGGCCTACACGCTGAAGAGCATGCGGGACCGCCACGTGAAGATGCAGCACCTGAACCTGCGTCCCTTCGGCTGTCCCGTCTGCACCAAGTCCTTCAAGATGAAGCACCACCTGACGAAGCACCTGAAGACGCACGGCGGGCTGCGGCCCTACGAGTGCAGCCTGTGTGGGAAGAAGGTGATCTGGAGGGACAGCTTCCTGCGACACCAGGCCCGCTGTGAGAGGCTCGCCTCCAGCACCGGGCCGGCGCCGCCTTACGGGTTCGACGTCCCGTTGGGACAGGTGAAGGTGGAGGAGGGGGACCTCCACAGGGCCGTGGGGGGGCTGCTGGACCTTGTAGGCACCGAGTCCCAGAACCTGGGTCAGGTTTTTAAAGAGGAGGCAGCGGAGAGCTTCAGTGGGAGCTAAAGTGGGTTCTGAGCTTCTGACGGCTGGGCCCTCGGACCTTTTATCCACCACGTCAGATCTTCCGTTATGAACATTTCATCTCTGGAAAGTCCGACCCCCCCCCCCCCCCCCCCCCCCCCGGGCTTCCGTAGTTCCGACGTGTCATGGGGGCTACAACACCAACGCTGAAGCGGCCCGCGTGAACGTTTCTCCACAACAACGCCTTCGTGCTACGTTCTTAGCTGGCAGGAACCAAACCATCATGCTGCCATTAGAGCGCCGCCGTGCCCGGACATCGGCCAAGACCCCGCTGCTTTTTACTGTTAACCTTTTTAAAATGGCTCCTTGCTCTTGTGATTAGTCGCTATTTAAAAGTCATTTAAGATGTTCTAGGAGTGTAAACAGCTTTATTTATCATTTATAATCTCAAGTTTAAAAAGGAGAAAAGTCCTGGAGTTTAATCAGAAGGCTTGAATCTGCAGCCGTGTGGCCCCGCCCCCAGAGAGGAAGCGTCAGTCAGCTGACCACAAACACACTTTAGTAAATAAAGACCGTCGGCACTTTGCACAAATTGTCCTCGCCACAATAAAATGTCTTGATTTAGTCAATAAAGTATTTATTAAAACTCTTCCGTTAGGTGTCTGATCCTTTTAAAGGGCCGGAGCTCGTCTGGATCAGGATAGGTTCAGCCGCCATCTTGGACAGGTCTTCCTGAAGAAGTGCCTTCATGGTTTGGGGGATTGTTGCTCACAAGTAGAACATTTCTACTGTTTGTTTTCTGTAAATATGATATTATTGTCCTGTATTTATGTCCGCGCATCCGGAGCCCCATCCAGCAGAGAGAGGGTGCACCCCCCACCCCCCAGCTGCAGGAGCAGCACCAGCTAGCTCCGCCCTGAGGACGAGTCACCAGCAGGAGGACCACAGAATGGATCAGCTGAATAGCTTTTCTGGACGTCAGCCTCTCCCTGCAGCCCCCCCCCCCCCTCACCCAACATCTAGAGGCAAGAGAACACGTTACTGCCTTGCTGCAGGGCGAGAGTTCTCCGGTGGACATAAAAAGTTGTGCTCAGGTCTTTAAAGCTCTCATTCACTCATTCTATCTGCTGTGGTCTCTAGTACAACCAGTGACCGCCGAGGTATGCTCTTGGGAGTAAGAGCTCTGGCGCTTCTGGATCAGGAAGTGGGAGTTAGAAGGTTTAGTGTGAGACAGAAAATGACAAGATTTCAAATCTTACTCCTTATTATCCATGATTTCCAGACTGATTCGGATTGGACGACCGCAACTCGACTCTACCGCTGCCTGCTGTCCTGCTGTGTAGCGGAGTTGCTAATGCTAACGGTTAGCTTCTAGTAGTCGAGACGTTCCCTGCTGTTCCTGGACGCTAAAACAACATCCTTCTCCATCGCGAGTCGAGATGGGTGAGACCATTTAACTTTTTCACACTTTAAATCATTTCCTGAGCCAGCATGTCTCAGAGAACCTTCAGACCTCACCACCCTCTGTGGCCCGATGTCACACTTGCAGCTTCAGAGTGTCCGTCTGCTTCCTGTTGGACTTAGTAAAGTGACGCTGACATGCCTGGCTCTGCAGGAACGCAGCTGCTGAGTTTGTTTAGGGATGATTGCTCGTAGGCACTAAG
Source organism: Nothobranchius furzeri (assembly GCF_043380555.1). Classification (NCBI taxonomy): domain Eukaryota; kingdom Metazoa; phylum Chordata; class Actinopteri; order Cyprinodontiformes; family Nothobranchiidae; genus Nothobranchius; species Nothobranchius furzeri. The sequence goes on from NC_091759.1 coordinate 25,628,255, forward strand.
GAAGGCTGGGGAAACGTTTCAGCTGTTAGATTAAGGAGTTACCACGGGGGGACACTAGGGGGTGCTAAAAGCAAGCCCAAACCGTCTGAACACCTCTTTGGCTCCTTGTTTGGTTTAGTTCCGTTTCCATGGATACGCAGGTCCGAACTGATTCAGAAGATTTCATTCTTTGAACCAGTTCTTTATTTTGGGACAGAAGTCCAGCGCTTGAGACTTTTGTTGGATAAAACTTTATTTGTTCTCCTGATTGGTTACAAAGTCAAACGACAGCGTGATGACACAACACAACATGGTTTACTCCACGTAAAAGCGCCGCCGCCGAGCCCTTTAATGACCTTAATGAGTCGAAGACTGAAGGCGTTTATTATCGGTTAAGATTCACATTTCAAACCGAAGTCCGACTCAGATAAATATATTTACACAACATCTGAGTTAAAGAGTAAATAACAACAGAGTCCAACATGCAGTCCGAACGCCTCGGTTCTCCTCGCTCCGCCTCTCGGCTTCTACCCAAAACCTTTACAACACTTACGGTGAAACCATCAGCTGAAACAAACCTGGTATGATGTCATCAAACAAACAAACAAACAAACAAACAGGAAGTTCTGGTTTAGTGCTTCTAAAAGGGCCCAAAGAAAATCACACAAACCCAAAGTCCCATGGAAGCAACGTTTAGCTCCGAGCACGACCCACGATGCGTCAGTCACAGACAGGCAGGCAGGCAGACAGACAGACAGGCAGGCAGACAGACAGGCAGACAGACAGGCAGACAGGCAGACAGACAGGCAGACAGACAGACAGGCAGACAGACAGACAGGCAGACAGACAGACAGGCAGACAGACAGACAGACAGACAGGCAGACAGGCAGACAGACAGGCAGACAGGCAGACAGGCAGGCAGACAGGCAGACAGACAGGCAGACAGGCAGGCAGACAGACAGGCAGACAGGCAGACAGGCAGGCAGACAGACAGGCAGACAGGAGCAACATCAGACAGGCGGATTAGAGAAGAAGGTCCTGCAGAGCGGTTCTGATCCGATGTCTGAGCTTCAGGAGCTTCTGGTTAGTGGGTTAACTCCTCTGGAGGAGGAGGAGGCAGATCTGTGTCTCCTCCTCGTTCTCCCTCCGGTCCCGTTGGGTCCGAGTTCCGGTTCGAGGTCTGGTCCTCGGCGGAGAGCCTAGAAGATGGTGCTCCAGCGTTTAGGAGGTGGGCGGGGCTTGGCGTCTCCCTGTGGAGGAGAACCAGAGGAAGGGTGAGGATGTGTCCAGCTGTCAGCTGCTCCCATGTTCAGTTAAAACAGCTGATTGTCAGAAAGTGGGCCCGGTGCTGGCGACCCGGTCTGGAACCAGAACCTTGGAGGTAAGATGGTTTACGTTGCCTTCAGGTTAGTCGATTATGATGATCGGAAGCTCTGATGAACTAAAGTCTGATCGATCGTGTCAGTTACTCACTGATCGCTGCCGGCAGCGTCACTGCTCCGTTCGAACACAAACAGGAAATAGAATTCTGTTCACAGGAAGTGGTCAGAGGTCGGGATCAAACAGGACAGGAAATGGGCGTTGGGCTCACCAGGTTGAAGAGTCTGGACAGCGTGCTTTGTTCTCTCCGCCTCCGGACCGGCGACTTCGTGCTCTCAGGACGCGCCGAGGACGCCTAGAAGCAAACGTTACATCAGAACCAACCACATCCTGGACCCGGACCTGGTACTGAGGATCAGAACCAGAACATGGGACCAGTTACAGAACCGGGCCCTAGTTTGTTTCCTCTGACCTTCAATCAGATGCTTGATTTCTTTTTGAGACTATTTCTCCTGTAAAAGTGAGAAATTCAGAACCTCTTCTGACCCGGTTCTGTTAGAACTTGTTTTTGGACTCATTGAAGATTAAATAGAGCTTTAGTTAAATGTTTCCAAGAGTCCTGGTCTCAGTTGGGTTTGGTTCTGGTAGATTTACTTCCTAGACTAGAAACCAGACCCGGGTTCTGTTCTGGTCGGGGAACCTGTAGGAACTCCTCATGGATTCACTCTGAGGAGGAGAAAAACATCAGCTGGTGGTTACGGCGAGAGGAGGTCCTCAGGAACGTTAGCGGAGGAAAACAGGAAGGAGGTCATTACTCAAGAGGAGGTCCACAAGGAGCAGCAGGTGAACAGGACTGGAGTGAGATGACCCTAAAGACTTGTTTCTGTCAGAAAGGAGATGGAGGTGTTACAGGGGAGGAGGAGCAGGAGGAGGAGGAGAGGGTCCTGCAGGAGAAGGTGTTTACCGCTTCATAAAGAGCCGAGCAATTTCAAAGTCATCCAGAAGCAGCGAGTGGCTCTGGGGCAGAAGGAGGAGTTAATTACACCTGAAACGTTTCAGTGAGTCCAGGTGAGCAGTGGGAGGAGCTAAACTCCTGCTGCAGGTGGAACAGATCTTTAGAGGAGAGCGGAGGTTAGGAGGACAGAGACAGGAAGTGGGATGGCGGTGGGGTGACGTACCAAACCCAGGGCTTCTCTCCACTGGACATGAAAAAAAAACCAGAGCAACTCGTCAGAAAGCAGGAGGCGATCGGATCAGAACCACCAGCATCAATCAACCCAGAACTTTCTTCCCATCTGTCAGCAGAGCAGCAGCTCAGTGGTCTAGTGGCCCCGGGAGATGGGGGTTCAAACCCCGCTCGGGTCAAACCAAATGGGACCCAACGCCTCCCCGCGTGGGGGTCGAACCACCGCTGCAGGGGTCGCACGGGAGGACCGTTTTCACCACACCGGTGTGTGTGTGTGTGTGTGTGTGTGTGTGTGTGTGTGTGTGTGTGTGTGTGTACGCAGCGCCAGAGTCCAACAGGAGCTCGCTGTGGGTTCTCCACCCAGCTGGGACCTCCTCTTTCATCTGGAGGGTTCCCACAGATCCACCTGTTGTTTTGTTTTTGTCATTTAGGAGTAATAAATAAATAAATAAATAAAACGGCCCCTGCCGCCTGTAGCTCCTCCACCAGGGGGCACTGTAGGACCTAATGAGTTCAGATCCTCATTTGTCTCAGTCGAAGGGACTCGACCAAACATCTCGCTCAGCTTCAACAGGAAACGGAACTAAAAGCAATTCTTCTCTCTTCTTTGTAACTCGTCTGTTTGGGAAAACCATCGTGTTCCCGTAAATGTGTCGTCTGGCCAGCAGCCATCGAAACCACCTCAAACTGTCTCTGAACACAATCAGACAGTGTGAGGACCAATCAGAGCAACAGGTGCTGCATACTCACCATAGTCCACCATAGAAGAAGAAGCAAATGCCTTTACCTGCTCTTGACTCAGAGAAAACCTCGTCTAAATGGTCTAAAGTCGATGCCAAAGCAGTTTCAAATGAGCGCCGTTCCTGAGCTGACCCCATCTTTGTAGTTTTTCTGTGTTGCAGAGCCCGCCCAATAAATATAGAGCTTTGTGATTGGCCAGACACAGAACAGATCAGGCCAATGGCAGACCTACAGAGGCCATGATGGAGCTCGGTTGGATCGATTTGTGGAGCTAAATCTTTGGTTACGCTTGGTCTAGATTCCTAGGCTACTGTTTAGAATACCCATGGGCGTGTCCTTTAGAGAGACTGTCAGCGCTAGCAGCTATCGGCTATCCCTCGTTTACTCCAGGATAGGTCTCAGCCAAAAGCCTAGAAGGCAGAGGGTAGCAGAGTCACTCAACCGCAGTTTTTTGGCTAAAAAAGCCTTCCGACCTCCGTTAGCGTTGGCTAGCTCCTCGCTATATTCACTCAGAGTTTGATTGGTGTCAATCATCTGCCCTCAGCCTCACAGCTCCACCCTCAGCTCCATTTTTGGCTTTCCTGGGAGTGATGAGACATGTGATGGGAAGATGGCAGTGGTGAGAACTGTCCGCTGTGCCTCAGTTCAGTTTTTCACAAACTTACGAGCGACGGCACAGAAGGTTGTCCATCTTATTTATGTAGTTATTTGGTTTAAAACACCACAAAATAATTCCGACTGAAACCTACGGTCGACACCCCCAAAGGGCATGTGTTTTGCCCTCATTCTGCCCTCAGAGCGAGGCGAAGAGGTGAAGTCACAACAAAATAAAAGCATGACATGAAATTGAAACACAAACTAGATTAATTGCAACACCTTAGCCAGAACGGCGGGTCTGAACTTCCAGTGCGGACCACTAGAGGGAGCTGCTGTCTGTCATTCAGCATTAGTTTGTTGTCCCCACCATAGATATGCATAAAAACACACATATCTATGGTGGCCACCATAAGGTGGTTCTGGTGCTTTTGCTTTGTCTGGTTTTCTCTGATTATCATTTATAAAATCCCAAATGAATTCAAAAACCTTAAATCATGAGATTTCAATAAATATCACCGTTAACATTTACAAGGAACTTATTTTATGTCATATTTACGTCTGAAAGTTTCTTTTATTGTAGATGACGAATGGCGTGAGCCTCAGCACGTTCCTGTGGGTCAACAGCTGTTTATTAATTATAATTAATTATAATCAGGATGACCCTCCTGCTGCTACCAGCTGCAGCTCCTCGTGCTGCCACTAGATGGCACCAAAGTTTAAAAAGTTCTGTTTTCATACAAAAAAATGTAAAGATACCAAAGTCAGTCAGACTCACCGTGGATTTGGGAGGAGGAGAGGAAACCTGAGAAGAACCACAACAACAGGGTGACTGATGGATCGCACACAAACACAACAACCAGCTCCGAGTCCAAACTACGGCGGCCTTTTAGGGACAAATCAAGTATCCGCATGAGGTTTGTTCTCTGAAGTTGAAGTCATAAATTTGTGGGAACATTTCTGGATTTCTTTGGTTAACATTTAAAACTCAAATGTACTTTAGTGATGGAAGCCTTGAAGCCCATTTTGTGTTTCATAATTAAATTTAAAAGTCACAATTATGTTTTATAACGTTTGAAATAATTCATGATTATAACAAATGGGTTTCCGTAGAGAAAAAGAAAGTAAAGCAGTTTGTAAGTTCGTGAAAACCAAAACCTGGGAGCAAAGGGAGAACATGGTGCGTTCAGGGACCCCCGTGTCTTTATTCATTAGATGCTTTAATCCAAAGGGACCATCAACGTTTTTGCTTCGTGGCTCTCGTAGAAGAGCGCATCATCTGCATACATGTGGACGTTCGTCACACTCATGCGGGTCCAGCATCTCTGTGCTTGAGGGACAAAACGTCACAATAAAAAACAAATTTCTGACTTTTAACATCAGATTTTAACGTCATGCATTCACGTGGAACTAATCCGAGCATTCCTGAGAATGATCGGAATGTTCTTCCATCCCGATTCGGCTCATCACGCCGCCGTAGGAACACCAGAGCTGCTGCTGCCATGTTATTTGTTTTTGAATCAGGTCGTAAATGAAGGGAAAAGTTCCACGGATTTTCCAGGAAACAAGGAATTCTCTCCGCTCTGGAGCGGCAAACATCTCAGATGGATTAAATAAAGCATCTGATCCGTGACACTCACAAGGCTCCTGAAGAAATGAACCACGGCGTTCTCGTTGGTCCGACGGCGAGCGGAGGACTGTTGGGGCGAGGTGGCGTGGTGACCTCTGAACGACCCCTGGAGATCAGATTAGAGACAAAATCAACACAACATCCAGCAGAATAAATGTAAGACTCAACAGCTGGTTCCAGAGACGTCTAATCCCAGCACGTCAGGAAAATAGTTCTAGTTCAGTCTGAGAGAATAAAGCCAGCCTTTAGAGGTAATCCTGCAGGATTAAATCCTAATTGGCTCCTTATTCTGCGTCCCTGAGGCCTCCAGAACAAGGTTTTAATCTCGTCTTCATCCAGAGGGATGCTGATTTAGTGTTTTTGTTACAGATCGGAGCACAAACTCATTTCTAACTCGTTTTTTCTGCACCGCCTCAGAACACCGGGATGAAACAACGTTCCCTGAGGTTTGTAATCTGCAGCTGATCTCAGATTAATGTATGTCGCTTTAATCTCAAAATCAAAAAGTTATTTTTGAGGAATATTTTTATTCCCTTTTGCTTTCACCCATCTGAGTCTCCTTCACACATCCCATAAAGAAGCTCGGGAAAAGCTTTGGAATTCCGAGGAAGGAGGTAGATAAAAGGACCCCCCCACTCACTTTGCTCCTCTTCTTCTTCTCTCCTCCGAAGAATTTGCTAATCTGGTCCATCAGACCCGGGTTCTTCTTCTTCCTGCCGAAGCCGCTCTGCCCGGAGGTGCTCGCTGTGGCCATGATAGCTGCTGAGGTTCGGTTCTGACCCGTCTGCTGGGTTTAGTCCTGCTCCACGCCGCTCCAGAGCCCACAGTGCCCACTCCCAGAACCACCGCTCCTTCAGGGTGAAGTCCGGCCCGTCTGGCGCTCAGGGGGCCGTCCCTGAAGGTATCGGCCCCCCCAGGGCACCATGGGACAGGAGGAGTGTGTGTGTGTGTGTGTGTGTGTTGGTGAGGTCGTGGTTCTGGCTCGGTTCCAGGCATTGCTGTGTCAGTCGCTGCCGCTCGGCCATTGTTCCTCTTCCCATCGGGGGGACAAAGGTTATCTCTGACCTCTCGGCCTGATGCGGAGCAGCTCCCGGAACTGAGACGCTTTTGTTGGACCGCCCTGACATCTCAGTGATGTGTTGGGTCCAAACTGGACCTACAATGGCTCTGACTGAGATGATTGTGTCCAAACCCAGTGAGAAGGAGCTGATGGGCCAACGTAAACCCATCTTTGTGTACGGCTTCAGACCCCATCCCTCTTCCAGGAGTCGACCCTGACGTAGCCTCGCTCTCAGGGCGTCTCCTGGTGCTGCGTTGCTTCTGGACCAGCGCCTCCAGTCCCGTGTGCTGTAGATGTTCCTCTGATGCAGCCGGTAATTTTCTGGCTTCTGTAGAACCTTCATGCTGGAGCAGAAACATGGTGGCTCTCCAGAACCATAGCTTCAGTTTTCTGCAGTAAACACAGAAACATAAGACACCAGGAAAGGATTCCCTGCTGGAAAAACCAGCATATGTCGAGTTCTGGTGCTGGTCCACCAGAAGAACCAGCACCAGAACTCGACATATGCTGGTTTTTCCAGCAGGGTGTCTGGCGAGGCTGCAAACAAAAGCAGCTAAATGCTAGTTAGCATGGACAGATTTCATTCTTCCTGTTTAAATAAAACCATCAGAGTCTCCGTGCGATAAAACATGGAGGCTGAGCTGGAGACGGTGCCAGATCCTTCAGATTTAGTGGACATTGAATGCATCGTTGCCCAGGACGGATCTCAGCTTCAGAACAAAGCAGGTTCTGTTGGGTTAGAACCGTCCCGCGCATCATCAGAATATTAATATTCTACAACAGATGCTTTTTGTTTCGGCTGCTTCTAATTTTGAGTCTAAGAGTAAAAAGAATTTAATAAACAAGTAAATGAATTTAGATTAAAGACAAACGTGAGATTTGGGTGAAACGGCAACATGTGAAGAGAAACTAGTTAGCATGAATACATTTACTTCCTCCTGTTCATGTCTAAAATATATCTCCCTCATATATAATATACATATGTAATATACGTGTGTTAGTGGTGGTCAGAGGGGCCGACGGCGCCAAATGGCAGCCTCTCCTCTGTCAGACCTCCCCAGGGTGGCTGTGGCTACAAGTAGCTTACCATCACTAGCAGTGTGTGAATGTGAGAGTGTGTGAAAGCGTCTTTGGGTGTCTTGAAAAGCGCTATATAAGTTCAATGTATTATATATATATATATATATATATATATATATATATATATATATATATATATGTATATATATATATGTATGTTGGTTTTATATATATATATATATGTATATATATATATATATGTATATATATATATATATATATATATATATATATATATATATGTATATGTATATATATATGTATATATATATGTATGCATATATATGTATATATATGTATATATGTGTGTGTGTATACATATGTATATATATGTGTATAGATATATATGTATGCATATATATATATATATATATATGTATATATATATATATGTATATATATATATATGTATATGTATATATATGTATATATATATATGTATGCATATATATGTATATATATATGTATATATATATATGTATATATGTGTGTGTGTATACATATGTATATATATGTGTATAGATATATATGTATGCATATATATGTGTGTGTATAGATATGTATAAATATACATACATATATAATATGTATGTATTTAATACATATAATATATATAATATATACATATTATATATATGTATATATAATATGTATATATACATACATATTTTATATATATAATATGTATGTATATATATATATACGTATATATAATATGTATGTATGTATATATATATATATATGTGTGTGTGATGTTGTTAACATTTGCTAAAATAATAATAATAATAATAATAATAATAATAATAATTGTTATTATTTACAGACTCCTCAGAGCTGAGCGTGTTTTTAATAACTTCTTTTTCTTCGTTTACATTCTAAAGTCATAAATAAAGTAAAAGACACCAGAGTTCTGACTTCTGGGTCAAACACGCCTTGATGGGCTAGTTGATCCAACATGGCCGCCGGGTTCTGTGGTCCACAGAGCTGCATCTGTTTGTCCTGCAGAACCGGATCAGAACCGCACCCACGGCTGGAGCTAAGCTGCAGGAATGCAGCGAGTGGGCCCACCACATCACGGGCCCTGGAGTCCAGAAGAGTCCTGGGCTTGTTTCTGGAGCCGGAGGCCTGAGTGGAGCGGTGGGGAAACAATGGTGGTCATATCAGGGATCTGTGGGACACAAACACGGGAGACATCCTGGACCCGCAGCAGGAATCTGGACCAGAACTCCCACCCAGGAAGAAAGAAAGAAGCTTCTGTGTTCAGATGCGTCCAGTCAGACCAGCTCTTTCGTTTTTATGACTTCTGTAACCTTTACAAACAGAAGTTCGAGATAATCCAGCACCAGCTTCTTCAGGTCACATCGTACCCAAATTAGTTAGGATTACCTGATAAATGCAGCGGAAGTATCTGTTTGTCTTTCATCTGCTGCTAAATCCATCAGAGTTCGGCTTCATAAGGAACAGATCCGACATGTTTGATTTACATCAAAGGGTTTAGAACAACCAGGTGAAGTAGCTCCGCCCCTTCAGGAGCCCTATAGGGAGTCCAAGTCTCCTCCCTTTGCAGTCGGCTCATGAGTGCAAGGACTTATTTTCACACAAAACCCTAAAATATCGTCCCCCCGTTTGAAAATAAACGCGTACTTGGAATCAAAATGTGTCTTAAAACTCAGACATCGTGTGTGAAATCCATGGAACAAAACAAGCGGATTAGAAAATAGTGTTTTTAGCCCCGTTGACTTGCATTCATGTTTTCGTTCTTCCAGGGATCCGTGGTCCGGAAGTGACTTAGGCTCCCTATGATGAGGTCAACTTCCCAGTAGAAACACCATTCCGAGTTATCACAGAAAGTTGGACTGGCCATGACTGAACTGGTTCTGATCCGATTGACTGTTTTTCTACAGAAACCAGGTGATGATGTCACTCTGTCATCATACAGGTACATGAAAGTCTTCTTCCACCTGCTTTGTGTCTAACTCCCATCAGGCTTTTATCCCACAGTCCTTAAACGCCACACTAACCTTCACCAGCACCTGAGTTTAGTTTTATCACTGATCACATCTCTCAACATAAACTTCAGTTCAACTGGTTAGCTTTGATTCATTCACCTTTACTCTGCACGTCTTCCTTTTGCTGTAGTGACAAATCAAAACTGTTGGGGGCTTGTCCGGGATCCCTGTTTTAGTCTTTGATAGTTAAAGCCCTCTGAGGCTGCACGTTGAGCGTTTACAAATTCAGGTTTTAAAGGATTTTTTTGTTTGGTTTTGATTTCCTGTCACTAAAAAAATTAAGATTAATACATTTAATCTGAAACAAAAAATCCCGTTGGAGACTTCCGGGTCACACAAGGACATTTGGTTGTGTCTTACAGAAGTTTTTCTCATAAAGTCCCATTTCTACGTTTTCTAAGTAGCAAATTTCCGTGTTTTATACGAACATTAGATGTAAAACTTGTAGATTTGTTTCTTTTATCATCTGGATGTAAACGTTTAGATGGATGTTTCTGGATTAAACCAGAACAAAAATTATGAATTTAGAGTAAAGAAGCAAACAGGAAACACGAGTTTAGAAATGTTTATTTAATCAGTCAGGAGCTAAAATAAAAGATCAGAGACCAGGTGTGCCTCTGGAGCTGTCGGCGTGTCCGCGCCTTGGCTCGTAAACAAGTTGATGCAAATGTCCGAGCGGTCGGAGTTCAGTGATTCCATCAACAGGCGGCTGCAGCCGCTCCGAGAATAAAGAGCTGATTTGTTTTCCCTCTCAACGACCTCTCTGGTTTCAGACCGACAACCCGAAGCTGCTTCTGCTGCGACCGTACGGCAAGAGGGAAACAGAAAATGTCCCAAAAAACACACAACAGTAAAAGGAGGAATAATCCCAGTGTCGGGAACAGTTTTCAATTCCTGCAAAAATTCCATCAGTTTTATTTTATAAATAAAACGTGAAACAAAAACAGAAACGAGAATAAAATGAAATTGGAAGTTTTTAAACGGCAGAAACGAGCCTCCAATCCGGATTGTGATCGGACAGAACCGATCCTCCTCAGATCGGAACGCTGTCCTCATTCTAACTTCCTTAAATGAGTTGTTCTGTTCAGGTGAATGAACGCCCGGTGAGTTCTGGAATAATCACCTGAAAGCAGTATTTTAGCTTCTTTCTTTGATAATCCCATAAAACAGATCAGAAACCAGATATTTGGGTTTAAATAAATCATCTGGATCAGTTTTGGGACTAAAGGATAAAAATATGAATAAATAAGATATTTATGTGTTCTAAAACTTCCTGCAGCCGCGTCCCGATGACTCCCAACACCTGATCCTGGTCTCAGACTTCTCAGCCCGAAGCTCTGCAGAACTATCTGGTTTGGGTCCAAACGTGGAGTCCCAGACTGCATCCTGACCAGAACCATCTGTGCTACGTGAAACCGAACGAAACCACAGAAAACTAAACATCCGAGATCCAACTCCTCTTTTCCTTTTATTTTCCCAACATCCTTGTTTTAGCCCAGACTTGATCCCTAAACAAAGCTGAACATCCTGTCCTCCTCGTGTCTGACTCCAGATCAGGAGGAAGCACGTCTCCACACTGCCCCCTGGTGGAGGCGGAGTCTGGACAAACACTGAGGTGTTCAGGAACAACTTTGGTTCTGCTTTTCCAGTCGGGTTGTTCCTGCATCCTGAAGCGGGTCAATAAAAAGCCTCCAGCCTCTGATTTATGATTCTCTGAGTAAACACGGACACGGCCGGTCCTACTCACCCGGATCATAAGGACCACCTGAAAGCTTTGGGATGTCTTTATGACACCTGTAATCGGTTGTTTACGGAGCAGACCAAAACGGGATGATGGAACGAACGGATGTGTCTGGAGATAAGATGTTCCTGATCCGAGCGGCGGCTCAACGACAAGAAGATGAGAAATGAGCTTCAGGGAGAAGAAGAGAGCAGCGCCGTGTCAGCTCACTGATGTTTATCAGCAGAGTCATGGATGATTATCAGGCTGGATGTTGTTGCCATGGAAACATGGAAAACACAGGTCTGACATCAGTTACACAGATAAACAGCTGAGAGGAGCAGCAGGTTCAAAACAGTTTAATCATCATCATCACCTTCATCGTTAATGGCTCCATCATCTTCATCATCATCACCATCATTGTCATCTTCATCGTTAACGGCTCCATCACCTTCATCATCACCACCTTCATCATTAATGGCTTCATCATCTTCACTGTCATCTTCATCATCATCACCACCTACCTTGTTAATGGCTCCATCATCACCATCATCATCATCATCATCACCATGATCATCACCATTTTCATCATCATCATCATTACCATCTTCATCATCTCCATCATCATCACCATCTTCATCACATCTTCATCTTCACATCTTCATCATCATCAACATCATCAGCATCATCATCTTCATCAACATCATCATCATCATCATCATAATCATCACCACCATCATTTTCATCATCTTCATCTTCATCATCGTCATCATCATCATCGTCATCATCATCATCATCATCATCACCATTTTCATCATCATCATCATCACCATCTTCACCATCATCATCTTCATCAACATCATCATTTTCATCATCATCATCATCATCTTCATCAACATCATCATCATCATCGTCATCATCATCATCATCATCGTCATCATCATCATCATCATCATCACCATTTTCATCATCATCATCATCATCATCATAATCATAATCATCACCACCATCATTTTCATCATCTTCATCTTCATCATCATCATCGTCATCATCATCATCGTCATCATCATCATCATCATCATCACCATTTTCATCATCATCATCATCATCACCATCTTCATCAACATCATCATTGTCATCATCATCATAATCATCACCACCATCATTTTCATCATCTTCATCTTCATCATCATCATCGTCATCATCATCATCGTCATCATCATCATCATCACCATTTTCATCATCATCATCATTACCATCTTCATCATCACCATCTTCATCATCATCACCATCTTCATCACATCTTCATCTTCACATCTTCATCATCATCAACATCATCACCATCTTCACCATCATCATCGTCATCATCATCATAATCATCACCACCATCATTTTCATCATCTTCATCATCATCATCATCATCGTCATCATCATCATCATCACCATTTTCATCATCATCATCATCATAATCATCACCACCATCATTTTCATCATCTTCATCATCATCATCGTCATCATCATCATCGTCATCATCATCATCATCACCATTTTCATCATCATCATCATCACCATCTTCATCAACATCATCATTGTCATCATCATCATCGTCATCATCATCATCATCACCATTTTCATCATCATCATCATTACCATCTTCATCATCACCATCTTCATCATCATCACCATCTTCATCACATCTTCATCTTCACATCTTCATCATCATCAACATCATCACCATCTTCACCATCATCATCGTCATCATCATCATAATCATCACCACCATCATTTTCATCATCTTCATCATCATCATCATCATCGTCATCATCATCATCATCACCATTTTCATCATCATCATCATCATAATCATCACCACCATCATTTTCATCATCTTCATCATCATCATCGTCATCATCATCATCGTCATCATCATCATCATCATCATCACCATTTTCATCATCATCATCATCACCATCTTCATCAACATCATCATCGTCATCATCATCATAATCATCACCACCATCATTTTCATCATCTTCATCTTCATCATCATCATCGTCATCATCATCATCGTCATCATCATCATCATCACCATTTTCATCATCATCATCATTACCATCTTCATCATCACCATCTTCATCATCATCACCATCTTCATCACATCTTCATCTACACATCTTCATCATCATCAACATCATCACCATCTTCACCATCATCATCGTCATCATCATCATAATCATCACCACCATCATTTTCATCATCTTCATCATCATCATCATCATCGTCATCATCATCATCATCATCATCGTCATCATCATCATCATCATTATCATCATCTTCATCATCATTATCATCATCTTCATCATCATCTTCATCATCATCATCATCATCATCATCGTCATCATCATCATTATCATCATCTTCATCATCATCTTCATCATCATCATCATCACCTGGAAGAAAAATCAGATTTTTACTTTTAATAATTACATTTTTCTTTAGTTGGAGTCTGTGGAGGTTCTAAGTAATCTGATTACATTTGATAACGTCATATTTTTTCATTTCTCAGTTTTATATTATGACGTCAACAAAAACTAACTTCTCGAGAACAAAAACGTAAGCTGATCCCGGAAGTTCTGACTGGACCTGTAGACCCGGTTCTTCTGGACTCAGAGACCTGTTGGAGTTTCGGTCACGCGCTGCTCGCTCCCGCGGCTCCATCTTCCTGAAGGAGGAGGTCTTCTTCCAGAGGAGATACCCGGAACATGACAGGATGGAGCAGCAGGTGGACCAGAACCAGAACCAGCTGGTTGGTTCTGCTAAACTCCTCCTGGGGGTCGGACTGGATAACTTCATCTCCCTGCTGGTTTTTGGGCTCATCTTTATTCTGGGAGTTCTGGGGAACACCTTGGTGATCTCGGTCGTGGCCCGAAGCAAACCGGGTCAGACCCGCAGCACCACCAACATCTTCATCCTGAACCTGAGCGTGGCGGACCTGTCCTACCTGCTCTTCTGCGTCCCGTTCCAGTCCACCATCTACATGCTGCCCACCTGGATCCTCGGAGCCTTCATCTGTAAGTTCATCCACTTCTTCTTCACCGTCTCCATGCTGGTCAGCATCTTCACGCTGTCCGCCATGTCCGTGGACCGGTACGTGGCCATCGTGCATGCCCGGAAAGCCTCCTGGATCCGGGTGGGGAGGCACGCGACGCTCGGTGTGGTTCTGATCTGGATCCTGTCCGTGGGGATGGCGGCTCCGGTGGCGCACTACCAGAACCTGGTGGAGCGGGAGGACAACAGCTCGTTCTGCTGGGAGGTCTGGCCGGACCGGCACCGGAGGGTCTACGTCATGTGCTCCTTCGTGTTCGGTTACCTGCTGCCGCTCGCGCTCATCTCGGTCTGCTACATGAAGGTGAGTGCGCACGGAGCACCGAGAGCGCGCGACGCCGGGATACGCAGGGGAGAAGACACGGATTTAGCAGAAAGTCACGTGATTTATGAGTTTAAAGGTCAAACTGAAACATTTGATGATCACAGAATAAAAGGAAACGTTTCCTTTGTTCCAGGTTTTAAATCATCTGAGGAAAAAACTGAAGAATGTCTCCAAAAAATCTGAGATGTCCAAGAAGAAGGTGAGAAGTTCCGTCCTGGCTCCACAAGCTGCTGAGAAATAAAATATTAATACGATAAAGAGCTCAAATCAATTAAATTATAACGAATCAGCATCATCCCAACCACACAAACCCTGCAGTACTCACGCCGTCCTCCAGGGGGCAGGAGGAGCTCATCC
Source organism: Nothobranchius furzeri (assembly GCF_043380555.1). Lineage (NCBI taxonomy): Eukaryota > Metazoa > Chordata > Actinopteri > Cyprinodontiformes > Nothobranchiidae > Nothobranchius > Nothobranchius furzeri. The sequence continues at coordinate 25,643,361 of NC_091759.1, forward strand.
TGTTGGAGGCGGAGCCACCGACAGATGAGGTTTGAGTTGTTGACAAACCTTCCAGGTTTCCTCCAGCTGCTCCTTTCTAACATCGACTAACCGAGCTGCTAGAGGAACCCGAGGAACTCTGGGTGATTAACAGCCTCTAGCGTTCCGCAGGGTTAGGGTTCAGGAGTTCATAAAGGTTAGACTCTGGGTCAGTCTGGTTCTGATGGGTCCAGACTGACCCTGGTCCAGAGTGAAGGGAGCATCAGGATGAGAGGAACCAGCGATGATGAAATGCCCCATCATGCCTTGTGCTGACTGTACTGGCCTGAAGGGGGCAGCTTCTGTCCATGAGGTCAAAGTTCAGCAACACACTGTTACAATTTTACATCAATAGGTCTAATTTTCTGACCTTTGACCTCAGTGAGCTCCTGTAAACCAGCTGTCAGGCGCTGAGGAGGCAGTGGTCCTAAAACACCGCCTTGTGGAACCCCACAGCTGACACGGTGAAGCTCAGAGGAGAGTTGAACTATTGAAAATAAAATTCTGACAAATGAATGTGATGAAAGGTCAAATATTCACCGTCTCAGACTAAACCAATCGAACACTGATCCTCTCTGGTGTCCTCAGACCGCTCTGACCGTCCTGGTGGTGGTGGTGGTCTTCTGCCTATCCTGGCTGCCTCACCACGTCGTCCACCTGTGGGTGGAGTTCGGCTCCTTCCCCCTCAACCAGGCCTCCTTCGTCTTCAGGATGGTGGCTCACTGTCTGGCCTACAGCAACTCCTCCGTCAACCCCGTCATCTACGCCTTCCTGTCCGAGAACTTCAGGAACTCCTACAAGCAGGTGTTCCGGTGCCGGGCGCCCAGCGAGTGTCCTCTAAACGAAACCAGAGACCTGCGCAGTCGAGCGGAGACGGCCAACGCCAGCGTGGGTCACAAAGGTCACGAGTCACAGACGGGTCAGATGCTCTGATGGCGTCGGAGCTGATATTTAAACACTTTATTGTTGAATTGGGTCGATTTAGCTCTTAAACAGTTCAGGTGTCGTGGGTCTGACGTTCTCCAGCAGCGGGTCGGACAGGACCCGTCACTTTGGACCTACATTTGGGTCAAACTGGACTCCACCGCGGTTCTGACATCAGGCTGGAAAAGAGCCGGAGGATGAGTCACTGACAAAAATACCCAGAATGCAACAGGAGAAGGCTCGTTCTCTGTTCAGTCAGAGCTCGTGGTTCTGGTTCTGGTTCTGGTTCTGGCGGGTCCATGTGGGACTCGGCAGGATGAGTTTCAGATGGGTTTTAAATCAGCCGCTGGTTCTGCAGCTTCATGGTTTAGAGATGAAAACAATAAAAGTTCGGATCAGCAGAACCAAACCGGCCCAGTTCGGTCGGATAAAAATAAACGTTTTAAAATAAAATAGAAATCGTTTGTGCATAGATTAAATTCGGTTCTTATTTGTTCTGTGACCTAGAGCCAAACTGGTTCTGGTACTGGTACCACCGGTAGAAGTAACTCAGAAAGTTAGTTCAGGTACCAGTCAGTAAAATAAAAACATTTGTTATGTGAAAACGACTCAATAAAAACATCTGAAGAAGCTTTAATTTGTTTTTATTATCTCCTGACGTCTGTTGCAGGTAGCTCACCTGTCCAGGTGGAGTTAGAACTCCGACTAACTCAAACTGACGTGTTTGATGACATCATCGTTAAAACGTGTTTGATGACATCATCATTAAAAGTGTTTGATGACATCATCATTAAAACGTGTTTCTCTGGTTTCATCTCAGAG
>NC_091759.1:25647624-25650124 GCF_043380555.1 Nothobranchius furzeri
CTCATTCCAGGGCCAGCGGAGATATGATCAGCTTATTTGGGAGGCGGGGAATGTGGAGCCCTCTCCCAGAAGGAACTTTGAAAGAAGTAAATTGTAAATATTGATTTGTGAAATGAACTGTCAGTCTCACTAGGCGAGATCGTTCCCGTCATGTTGAGAGAGAACCGATGAATTCAACACGACGGACAAAGAGGAGGAGGGGGCTTCTGCTGGAGAGCCCTCAAAGAGCTTTAATCTCTCTAGAGGCTGTTGAGTCTCATCAGATTACAGCAGAGACCTGAAGTCAGCTGTGACTTCACGTCCAGGTCGCTGCTGCGCTCCAGACGAGTCGTCAGAGAGAACGGGTTCGTTCGGGACTCAGCCGGGTCACGGAGAAGTTTACAGCCGCCCATCCTCTTAATCTGCTGGAGACCCAAAAACGTTTCTTAAAAACATGTTTGGACCTGCGGAGATTTATGTTTAAACAGAAGTAAATAATAAACACCGCTTCCTATTTCCCACGTCCGTCTGTCGGGATGCTTCAGCCCTTCTTCAGCAGGAAAGTTGCCCCAAACACATTTTAACAAGACAAATAAAGAAAAAGTCATATTTAGTCTCAAACTGCTGATTTTGGTGATGTGACGTCTGACATCAGGATCCAGTTAAGTTCCAGTCCCGGAGGATCAAAGACGTTCAGCGGTTTGCAGATTCCTCCTTTTCTGAGTTAAAGATCAGGAACTCATTCCGGGAAACGGGAAGATTCAGTATAAAAGGAGAAGGTCTAAAATCTCCGGCCCTCCGACGACTCGGCACCATCAGGTTGCAGAACTGGGAGTTACTTTGTCAAACTGAAGCCTCATCACTCCAAAAGCCTCGAGTCAGGTGACCCTAAAGGCCTTGAGCCTGTTGACACCTGAAGGCCTCGAGTCAGGTGACCCTAAAGGCCTCAAGTCAGGTGACCCGAAGGCCCTGAGCCTGTTGACACCTGAAGGCCTCGAGTCAGGTGACCCTAAAGGCCTTGAGCCAGGTGACCTGAAGGCCTTGAGCCTGTTGACACCTGAAGGCCTCGAGTCAGGTGACCCTAAAGGCCTCAAGTCAGGTGACCCGAAGGCCCTGAGCCTGTTGACACCTGAAGGCCTCGAGTCAGGTGACCTGAAGGCCTCGAGTCAGGTGACCTGAAGGCCTTGAGTCAGGTGACCTGAAGGCCTTGAGTCAGGTGACCCTAAAGGCCTCAAGTCAGGTGACCCAAAGGCCTTGAGCCTGCTGACACCTGACGGCCTTGAATCAGGTGACCATAAAGGCCTCGAGTCTGGTGACCCTAAAGGCCTTGAGTCAGGTGACCTGAAGGCCTCGAGTCAGGTGACCCTAAAGGCCTCAAGTCAGGTGACCTGATGGTCCAGAGTCAGGTGACCCAAAAGCTCTGAGCCTGGTGAGCTGAAGGCCCTGTGCCAGGTGACCCTGAAGGCCTCGAGTCAGGTGACCTGATGGCCCAGAGCCAGGTGACCTGATGGCCCAGAGCCAGGTGACCTGATGGCCCTGTGCCAGGTGACCTGAAGGCCTTGAGTCAGGTGACCTGAAGGCCTTGAGTCAGGTGACCTGAAGGCCTTGAGTCAGGTGAGCTGATGGCCCAGAGTCAGGTGACCTGAAGGCCTTGAGTCAGGTGACCTGAAGGCCTTGAGTCAGGTGACCTGATGGCCCTGAACCAGGTGACCTGAAGGCCTCGAGTCAGGTGACCTGATGGCCCAGAGTCAGGTGACCTGAAGGCCCGGAGTCCAACTAGTTTTCTTTACTGGTTGAGCTCTTTTTACCAGTTATGGTTCTGAACTGGTAACAGGTCGGGCTCAGGCTCGGGTTGCACGATCCAGTTGCTGTGGTTTCTGTGGCTTTGTGGCGGAGCCCTCACTAGATGGCGCTGTGTTTCTGTGCATCCTCCGGCCAACCTGAGCAGAGAAACAGATCAATCATCATGTAAAGGACCTCTCCGCTGTTCTTCCTCCTCTTCATTTAACCCGTGAAAGTACAGCCAACCACTCTGGTTTGCAGCCGGGTCAGCGGACTTTTATTCTGAAGGGATGGAATCAAACCTGTGGTCGTGTTACCAGGTGTAGGCTTCATGGTTCTAATCAGCTGGACTGATGCTCTGATCATTATTTCTGTTATGGTTAATTGATTAGAAGCGCAGCAGCTGATTGTTGCGAGTCGAGGCCAGCCGGGTTTGTTCCGATCAGGACCAAGGACAGCGCCCGCAGCTCTCTGTGTCCTTTAATTGCCATTTACATAGCAGGCTAATCATTATCTTTATGTCCCCTATTACCCCCCGTTATCACACACACACACACACACACACACACACACACACACACACACACACACACACACACACACACACACACACACACATACACACACACACACACACACCCCGTCTCGCTGCTGAAACAACGAGCTGTTTGTTCAGATGGTCGGGTCACTGACGGAGGAAATGATCCGAGAGGAGACGACAAACATTTACATCAGAATG
>NC_091759.1:25660124-25692624 GCF_043380555.1 Nothobranchius furzeri
AAAGCGCTGTGGGAATGCTGCCTTTTCCAGGAAATAACAAGCCCTTTTATCAGTTATTTACAGGAGCGACAGGATGATTGATCTGTAATCATCCTGCGGCGAAACTTCTTGTAAGAAATCAGGAGAAGAAAAGTTGTGAAGAGGCAGAAGCGGTCTGGGTTTCTAAAGAATCTCCTCGTTTCGCCTTCCAGCTCCTGAACAAAAGGGATCAAACTGTGTGAGCCCGTTGTTTGGTGTGATTGAACCGCTCCATCACACATTTCTCCCAGGGATTAGACCGATCCACTGACTGAAGAGGGACTCCTGCTGTCTGAGCGACACAAAACCAGGTTTCAGTTCACATTAACCACAGATTACAGGCAGATTAACAGCAGTTGAGTCAAGATGGAGGGTTTAACACCGATTAGCCGTCAGCTGGTTGGTCCGTTTAATGGAATAAATACACAAAATGACCCAAACTCAGATAAAAACATAATAAAACTGAAATAAAAAACCTAAATAAACAACAGAAGAAAACATTAAAACCACGCAGGTCCAGTTTTTGTTTCTGTTTTTCTTTATTTGTTTTAAAAGTCAGAAAACAGGAAAGATTTAGGTTCAAGTTAATTTGTGTATCTAAGCTGCTAAAACCGCGTCACAGCTTCATTTCTACAGCACGCTTCACTCACACAAGCCCTTCGATGTGCTGTCCACGAGCATCCAATCAAAGTCAACGTAAAACAGCTGATTTAGTTAGCTCTTAGCATACGATAAAAGACACGTTAGATGCTGCAGTTATGGTGCAGAAGGTGCAGCAGAAAGGCTGATGAATACATGAATACATGAAAGTTTTCTGTTTTGATATTAAAGTTACTAGAGATGGGCACGTCCGAGGTCACGAGGGAGCTGAGTCCATCTGCAGCTCACATTTCTTCTGAAGAATCAGATCGTCTAAAAACTGGAAGTTTTACTGCAGCTCAGAAAATCAGGTGGTTAAAACGGGTCAGAACCTTCAGAATCTTTCATACAGCACCGCTCAAAAGCTGCCTGCAGCTGCTGTCTACTGGATTCATAAACATCGTTAACTTTTTTGTTATGAAAAAGCACCAAAAGCAGCAATGGCTGTTGCACCAGCAGTGATGAGCTAGTGAAGGTGATGGTGAACTTAGGGATGGTGAACCAGTGATGGTGAACCACTGATGGTGTCTCATGTTATGTTGTGTTGTCTGTTGCATATATGTTTGAGGTGTTTTTTTGCAGAGCAAAGCTGCCCTCCTGGTGGGGGGAAACTCTGAAGTGCCTTTTTTTCCCTCCACCTGAACCAACCCTCATGTAACCCTCTGATCTCTATTAAGGTAGTGCGACTCGGGTTGCGAATGACCACAGTCACCAATTATTTTTATGTGTCTTGCCCATGTCTGTCTGATCTCTGAATTGTGTGTACTGAAACTCTAATTTCCCTCTGGGATTAATAAAGTATTGATTGATTGATTGATTGAACCAGTGATGGTGAACTATTGATGGTGAAACAGTGATGGTGAACTATTGATGGTGAAACAGTGATGGTGAACTATTGATGGTGAACCCGTGATGGTGAACCAGTGATGGTGAACTATTGATGATGAACCAGTGATGGTGAACTATTGATGGTGAAACAGTGATGGTGAACTATTAATGGTGAACCCGTGATGGTGAACCAGTGATGGTGAACTATTGATGATGAACCAGTGATGGTGAACTATTGATGGTTAACCAGGGATGGTGAACTTAGGGATGGTGAACCAGTTATGTGAACTATTGATGGTGAAACAGTGATGTGAACCAGTGATGGTGAACTATTGATGGTGAACCAGTGATGGTGAACTATTGATGGTTAACCAGGGATGGTGAACTTAGGGATGGTGAACCAGTTATGTGAACTATTGATGGTGAAACATTGATGTGAACCAGTGATGGTGAACTATTGATGGTGAACCAGTGATGGTGAACTATTGATGGTTAACCAGGGATGGTGAACTTAGGGATGGTGAACCAGTTATGTGAACTATTGATGGTGAAACATTGATGTGAACCAGTGATGGTGAACTATTGATGGTGAACCAGTGATGGTGAACTATTGATGGTGAACCAGTGATGGTGAACTATTGATGGTTAACCAGGGATGGTGAACTTAGGGATGGTGAACCAGTTATGTGAACTATTGATGGTGAAACATTGATGTGAACCAGTGATGGTGAACTATTGATGGTGAACCAGTGATGGTGAACTATTGATGGTTAACCAGGGATGGTGAACTTAGGGATGGTGAACCAGTTATGTGAACTATTGATGGTGAAACATTGATGTGAACCAGTGATGGTGAACTATTGATGGTGAACCAGTGATGGTGAACTATTGATGGTGAACCAGTGATGGTGAACTATTGATGGTTAACCAGGGATGGTGAACTTAGGGATGGTGAACCAGTTATGTGAACTATTGATGGTGAAACATTGATGTGAACCAGTGATGGTGAACTATTGATGGTGAACCAGTGATGGTGAACTATTGATGGTTAACCAGGGATGGTGAACTTAGGGATGGTGAACCAGTGATGGTGAACTTAGTGATGGTGAACCAGTGATGGTGAACTATTGATGGTGAACCAGTGATGTGAACTTAGTGATAGTGAACCTGCCATGGTGGACTAGTACTAGTGATGCTCTAGTTAATGAGTGTTACACTTGATATTCCTGCTCCAGTCCAACTCGGCTCCTCTGGAACATGGAGTGCTTTATCACCAGCATCTTTACATCAACAGGTTTAATACATAGTTTTACTCTGAGGGGAGGAAAAGACGGTTTATTTTGACAAACTACGGCAACAACAGTGGGTCAAACTCAGCACCGGCCTGAGGATTAAATTCTGTTTTAGGTTTGAGTTTTCTGTCTTTAAATGGGAAGAAACAGGAAGTTAAACTTATTCCTGGTTTGTGACTCGGTGACATTCTCAAATCTCATCTTAGCCCCCCCCCTCCCATGATTTATACACAACATGTCCCACAATAGAAGCCCTGTTTGCTAAATGGGATAGCCTTAATGGAGACTTATATTTCCAGGATTATATCTGTATTCAGTTGCAAATGATTTGGAGCAGGGGGTGTGTGGTGGGGGGGTTCTCTGTCTATGAATAATAGTATCATTTGAATTAAGTGGACACCTGGTGCAGCGGCTGAGGCTCCGAGGCGCGTTGTTGACCCGCCACCGCTGCCAACTTCCCTTTTTCCCAGCCGGGCCTTATCCGTCCCTCCGAGCCTCCAGTTTCATTCTCCCAAACCCAAATGCCACACACTTGTAACTTTATTCTCCTCCTGGCTAAAACTCCCCTGAAAGGCAAAAAAAACACAACTTTAAGAGATGGGGGGAGACGAGGAGGTGGGGTGGGGGGCCAGTTTTTATCAACCTGCTCTTAGGTCTGGCCTGGGCGGTTAGAAAGTGCGGTGTTGAGTTTCAGGGAAACCGACCAATTAAATACTGTAAAAGATAAAATAACGGAGTCCTGGAGCTCTTAAAGCTCCTTTGTTGGTTTATTGTACATTAGCCACTGAGCCGCGCAGCGGAGACGTTTCAGAGGGGGTTCCATTTGTATGCTTCCCGCGTCGCCTCTGCACACAATCAGGCCTGTATTACGTTCTGCAAATTTATACCAGGATGTAGGTTTAGAGTGTCCCCCCCACCCTCCGCTGAAAGAAAAAGAAAGTTTTTCAAGTAAGTGTCTGCTTTCATGAGCACAAGTGATTGAGGCTGACAAACAAAGCCTTGTTTCTAAACTCACAGATGTAGTCCCGTCCCAGCTTTGTCTGCACATTTCTGTTACAACATCCCATAATAAACACCGCTTTCCCAGGCTGTAGATTCACCCTCAAGGAGGAAGTCCTCTCTGCTCACATGCTGGAGAAAAGGAAGTGGGTTTGTTCTGTTTCTGATGTTCTTTTCTATCAGAAACTAATGAGGCACTCAGAAACATCAAAGCCTCCCAGAAACACGGACATTTAAAACATGGGCGTTTAAAGCACAAATGTTTAAAACACGAACGTTTAAAACACGGGCGTTTAAAACACGAGCGCACGGACGTTTAAAACACGGACGTTTAAAGCACAAATGTTTAAAACACGAACGTTTAAAACACGGGCGTTTAAAACACAGACATTTAAAACACGGACATTTAAAACACGAGTGTTTAAAACAGAGACGTTTAAAACACGGAATTTTAAAACACGGACGTTTAAAACAGAGAAGTTTAAAACACGGATGTTTAAAACACGGACGTTTAAAACACAAGCGTTTGAAACACAGACGTTTAAAACATTGGCATTTAAAAGACTGGCGTTTAAATCACAGACGTTTAAAACACGGACGTTTAAAACATGAACGTTTAAAACACGAACGTTTAAAACACGAACGTTTAAAACACGGAAGTTTAAAACACGAGCGTTTAAAACACAGACGTTTAAAACACAAAAGTTTAAAACACGGAAGTTTAAAACACGAGCGTTTAAAACACGGGTGTTTAAAACACAGAAGTTTAAAACACGGAAGTTTAAAACACGAGCGTTTAAAACGGACGTTTAAAACACGGAAGTTTAAGACACAGACGTTTAAAACAGAGACGTTTAAAACACGGACGTTTAAAACACGGATGTTTAAAACACGGACGTTTAAAACACGAGCGTTTAAAACAGACGTTTAAAACACGGAAGTTTAAGACACGAGCGTTTAAAACACGGACGTTTAAAACACGGATGTTTAAAACACGGACGTTTAAAACAGAGACGTTTAAAACACGGACGTTTAAAACATGAGCGTTTAAAACACGGACGTTTAAAACACGGACGTTTAAAACATGAGCGTTTAAAACACGGACGTTTAAAACACGAGCGTTTAAAACAGACGTTTAAAACACGGAAGTTTAAGACACAGACGTTTAAAACAGAGACGTTTAAAACACGGACGTTTAAAACACGGACGTTTAAAACACGGACGTTTAAAACACGAGCGTTTAAAACACGGGCGTTTAAAACACGGGCATTTAAAACAGAAGTTTAAAACACGGAAGTTTAAAACACGGGCGTTTAAAACACGGGCGTTTAAAGTAAGGACATTTAAAACATGAACGTTTAAAACACGGACATTTAAAACGCGAACGTTTAAAACATGGAAGTTTAAAACACGGGAGTTAAAACACAGAAGTTTAAAACACGAACGTTTAAAGCACGAACGTTTAAAACACGAACGTTTAAAGCACGAATGTTTAAAACATGAACATTTAATACATGAACATTTAAAACACGGGCGTTTAAAACATGAGCAGCTTTTTCTGCAGACACGCTTTAAAAGAAGAACATGAACTCTCACAAATCTCAGCTGCTTGTTTGTTAATCATTTATAATTTAACTAGAACACAATCTAAGATCGGTTCATTCCTCAAGTAAAAAATCTGGTGTGCTGAACATTTTTGCAAGTTTTAATGTTAAAACGGCAAAAAAAAAATATCACCAAAAGATATATAAATTTGAGAAGTTATAGAAAATCAAATTAAAATAAAAGTAAATGTTTGACATGTAAAAATGGAGAATGACAAAGTTTTCTGCTTCCATGTTATTTCCAGTAGACGTAGAACCTGCCTGATGTAACCTTTGACCTCGAGACGACCTTTGAGTCTCGGAAAGTCCAACGTCTCGGTTCTGTCGGCTAACAGGAACGTTTACGGCTCTAATCCTCTTGTCGATGCAGTTCTGGCTCATGAACTCAATGGACTTGTGGTCCTGATCGATACGAGATGCATCATCACCCGTCTGAGTGTGACAGAACCCCCCCCCCCCCCAGGACCGCTTGGTTCTGATCGGGTTTCTGCTTGCTCGTCATGGATCAGCTGCTTCACTGTGGGTTAAATCAATGATCATCTTTGAAGAACTTTGATTTGTTCTAGTTTGGCTGAACAGAACCGAGCCTCAGGTCCAAAACCTCGATGCCTTCACTGTCCGACACACAGCTGGGACATTCCAGCGCTGCTTTCAGAGCACAAGCAGTCAAAGCCACCTATGAGGGAACAAACATCTGAATGTGGGAGAAAGGAACCAAAATGGTACAAACTCAGTTCATGGAAACTTTTAAAGGAATATTAAATTTTTCTGAATAAATCCGACTTATTTTGAAATAGTTATTCTCTTTATTCTCTGAAATATATTTTTGCTTATCCAGATGAATGTTTTTAGTTTTATTTTAGATTTATGTTGTATTTTAAAGACCCATCTTTAGATTTTGATCCTTTTTCCTCCACAATTACATTTTACATGGATCTGGTGACCTGCTCAGGTGGGGACAAGGACATGTGGGTCAGAAAGACGCGTTGGACGGGGACTTGTCCTCAGCTCCGTCCTCTCAGCTTACTTGGATCAAACATATAAACTGAAGTTGAGATCAAACCAAACTTGAGTTTAATGTTTTCACATTTTCACCAAATTGTCACATAAATTCAGAAAATGAAAACTTTAAGGTTTAATTTTAACTCTGAGTTTTATGGAGGTGCTGTGGAGGCGCTGTGGAGGTGCTGTGGAGGTGCTGTGGATGCGCTGTGTAGGTGATGTGGAGGTGCTGTGGAGGTGCTGTGGAGGCGCTGTGGAGGTGATGTGGAGGTGCTGTGGAGGCGCTGTGGAGGTGCTGTGGAGGTGCTGTGGAGGTGCTGTGGATGCGCTGTGGAGGCGCTGTGGAGGTGCTGTGGAGGTGATGTGGAGGTGCTGTGGAGGTGCTGTGGAGGTGCTGCTCCTGGAGACAAAGAGACAAAACCCCAAATCTCACAAGCTCGTTAAACTCACGAGGATCCAGCGTGACCTTGAAGCTCCTCGATGTTCTAAATGAGAACAGCAGCTGATCTAAAGGGGAGATCTGCGCGGGGGGGGGGGGGGGGGGGGGTGTCTGAGCTCCAGACAACAGCACCTGACTTCTGGCCCCCCATCCCACACACAGTGCTTTAACTGGAAACATGAGCTCAGCTCCTTTTGAGGATCCAGGAGCAAGGGGTGGATTCTGGCCTTGAATGGCGGTGCTTACTTTAGGACTAGGTGTCACTTCAAGAAGGAGGTGTCACTTCAAGAAGGAGGTGTTGATTCAAGAAGGAGGTGTTGACTTTAGGAGGAGGTGCTGATTCTAGGAGGAGGTGGTCAGAGGTAACCCTGTGAAGGAGAGGTGTGATGTGAGAATTGCACCAATATCTGAGGAGCTCCTTCTCTCCTCCTGCTGCTCCCCAGTTCTCCTTCAGCCTCCTCACAGATAAAAGAAAATCGATGTGGAGCCAGCCACTGAGATAAAAGCAGACAGATAGAGTCTGAGTGAATTAAAGCTGCAGGTTCTGACCCAACAGGCCCGTCTGTCACTCCCAGCCCCTCCAGACCTGTCTTTGTTCGCTTCTGATTCCTTTTTCCTTCATTGTTGCTTTTCCTGGTTTGGGGATGAGGAACCTGCTCCCGCTGCTGACTGGAGGTTCTGTTTGGGTCTAAGAGGAGCAGGAGAACTGGTCCCATCCCAGAAAACACACACACACACGCACGCACGCACGCACGCACACACACACACACACACACACACACACACCCACACACATGCGCGCACGCACACACACACACACAAGATGAGTCTACACTACAAACTGAAATAGGAACATAAACAGGTGAGGTACCAGGTGAGGCACCAGGTGAGGCACCAGGTGAGGTACCAGGTGAGGCACCAGGTGAGGTACCAGGTGAGGCACCAGGTGAGGTACCAGGTGAGGCACCAGGTGAGGTACCAGGTGAGGCACCAGGTGAGGCACCAGGTGAGGCACCAGGTGAGGTACCAGGTGAGGCACCAGGTGAGGCACCAGGTGAGGCACCAGGTGAGGCACCAGGTGAGGCACCAGGTGAGGTACCAGGTGAGGTACCAGGTGAACCAGCCTAGTGGACAGCAGAGCTCCAGCTGTCCAGCAGCATCACGGCTGGTGAGACCTCCTAGCAGCAGCGTGTGTTCCAGCCTGGTGCTGCGTTGCTGTTGCCCTGAATCCTTCAGCAGATGGGAGGAGAGATGTTAGCGGGGTGGGTCGGGTCCTTTAGGATGTTTGTGGTGATGATGTCATCAGGGCAGGCAGGTGTGTGTTTGTTATTTTCTCTGCATGGCCTTCCAGGATGCTGGTCTTTTATTAGGAACCAGATCCAGACCTCCTCCTGGAGGATCCCAGTGACATCCGTGACCAGGAAGGTTCTGACCGCTTCAGATGGGTCTGTCTCCTGATCAGAACCAGGTCTTTTTGATGGGGAGGAGCAGCAGCTCCACTCAGAGCTGCCTCAGGATGTCCCAGGTCAAACCCAGCCTTCCTGCTGGACTTGGTTCTGACCCGGAACACTAACTGAACCCTCATTGGAGTGGTCAGAACCTCATTAGGAAGATCGCTGAACAGAACTGAAAACTGGACCAGAGGTTGTGGACTGGGTCACGGTTTGACTTGTTTCTGTTACCAGCTGATCCTGGTAGTTTGTTTCTGGATCTGCTTCCTGTTTTCCACCATTCCTCCTCTCTGGAACCGGACCGACACCTCATGAGGAATCGGGCCCGTATAAGTGACACTCCGCAGGCGTGTTTTAAACCGGGTCAGGGTCGTATTTCACCATTTCAGGTCTGACCCGCTGTCATGTATTAATTAAAATCCAAACAGCCCGTATTGATCGTGTTATCAGGCGCGTGCAGGCGGGATCGATCCGACCCGTGATTTATGATCATTTTTCCTTTTGTGTAGGAACCAGATCCGGAGCGTTTGTTTCTCGGAACGCTGCTGACAGGAGACAGTTTCAGCCAAAATAATCGTTCTGATCCGGTTGGATTCGTCTGGCATTAAATCAAATCAAAACAAGGAGCTGGAGCTTCTGGCTGTCGGATCCCATTTTACTGGGATGTCACAGAATGTAATCTGTTTCAAATATATGTCACTTTTAATCAAAATACATTATTATTATTGTTGTTATTATGATTGTAATATTATTAATTATTGTTGTCATTATATTATTATTTATTATTATTGTAATAATATGATTAATTAATATTGTCATAATAATAATAATAATTATTATTATTCATAACAACCATAATAATAATTACAACAAAGATATAAATATTTATATTTTTATTAATTGTATTATTATTGTTGTTATTATTAATGTGCATAAAGGCCACCTTCAGACCTTCCACTTCAAACATTATGACTTTTTAATTAAATAGTGAAATATTATTATTAATCCATAATAATGACTTTCACTTTATTTTTTTTTTTACAATTTATAATCTTTACTATCTAAAATTAGTAAAGACTAAAGATTGCTGCAAAATTCTTGTGAAAATTTTCTTTATTTTATTCCATCAAGAACAAAAATTATTTTAGACTCAAACATGAATAAAAAGAAAATGAAAGAAAATAAAAATACAAAATAAACAAATTAAATTAATAAAACACAAAGAACCTAAAACCAAAACTATGAAACGGGTAAAAAAGGTAAATATTAAAAACAGAAAAGAGTCTTTGAACATTTATATTTTTATTATTAATCATTAGATTCAGATGAGAAGTTGCTGACAGGAAATATTAGATTATTTAAATGTATATTTTATCCAGCTCCTACTTCCTGTCAGTTTAAAACCATTTCCTGTTTTGTGTCTAACATCAGACTTCGGGTTGGTAGTTAAAATCCGGACCAGATCACTAACAACGCCTTCGTTTTATTTCCCTGCTAACAAAGAATCGATGAGGAATCGCGGAGGTCGAGTTCAGATAAGCGCTGCTGGGGCGCTCCGACTACTCATCATAAGTGTGTGGGAGCTGGGAGGTCAGGAGAAATGATATTCCTGCAGGAGCGGAGCCTCCTTATCTCTCTGAAGCAGGAGCAGCAGGAGCAGATCAATACCAGGCTGTTGTCGTGGATCCAGTCATTCCAGGTGAATAACGGGTTAGGGTTCTCTCAGCTTTTATAATGAAACCATACAGCATCAAATCAGCACAAACGCAACGCAGCGAGTTGGTTTATTAATGAAGATTTAGGAGAGATTACCAAAACGGAGTTCCACAGGGTACCATTCTGGGTCCCTCTACTTCCACACATCTCCTGCTCAAATGTAAACAGATCACAGGTTGCAGTTTCTGACCCAGAAGTTAAAACAACATTTAACGAAACCCACGAACCTCCAGTTAACCTTTGAACCGGTTTCTGGTTCCTCAGCTGATCAGACAACGATGTTCTCTGCTCCTAAAACGACTCTGACGGGGGAGGGTAGCATAATGTTCTGATGCCTTTAATCTGCAGCACAAACTCAACTTTACACTCTGACATGCTCATTTATCATTTTTATTGTTAGAAAAATATTTTCCAGTTAAATAGGGTAGGTGACAAGTTCCTGTTCCGGGGGGGAGGGGTCAAAGCATTGCTCCTCCTCCTCTTGGTCGTGTAGCTTCTGTTTTAAAATACGTATTCATAGTAAAGAAGTGTACGCCTCTGTTTAGGACTCAAAGACTGAGGTAAACAACTCAGTATGAGTTTTTTATTTGTGCTTTTTATCAACTCATACTTGTTTTAGTCTCCGCCTCTCTGGATGCTGACATCATCATTTCCAGGTGAGATTTGGAATACGTCTCTGAATCCTGGATTACTCGTAAATAACCATTAGTTTCACCCTTGGGTGTAATCATCAGATGCTATGAGGAGTTTTTTAATATCATCTCCAGACCTCCAGGTTGGTATTTGACGACCCACGCGGGGTCCCGACCCATACGTTGGGAACCACTGAACTCTTCAGGTGATCAAACAGAAAAAATGGTTCATAAAATGTAAATATGTTTGAGATCCAACAAAAGAACGTTTCAGGTGTTTTACCTGAAAACGTTCCCAAAAACACGGATGTGAATTCTTCACGTTTTCCGCCTGATTCTTAAAATTTGTTCAAACAAAACTTGAATCCCATCTCACCCACCCGCCTTCATGTGTTCACCCTAACGTCTGCAGATGAACGTCTGATGTGTTTAGAACAAAGTCTCTGGTGGAAAAACCAGATCTGGTTTCATTTGGTGCCAAAATAAAAAAATTCATTTATTTGTAAAACAATCTTTTGATGCTAAAATTCTCAGATTTACAGAAATAAAGTTACAGAAGTTTCTGGGTTTGTGGGTTTCTGAGGTCCAGGACCGGTTCTGGTCTTCAGGACCAGGATCAGAACCAGTATCAGGATCAAAACCTGGATCAGGATCAAAACCAGTATCAGGATCAAAACCAGGATCAGGATCAGAACCAGGATCAGGATCAAAACCAGGATCAGGATCAAAACCAGGATCAGGATCAGAACCAGGATCAGGATCAGAACCAGGATCAGGATCAGAACCAGTATCAGGATCAAAACCAGGATCAGGATCAGAACCAGAACCAGGATCAAAACTAGGATCAGGATCAAAACCAGGATCAGGATCAGAACCAGGATCAGGATCAGAACCAGTATCAGGATCAAAACCAGGATCAGGATCAGAACCAGTATCAGGATCAAAACCAGGATCAGAATCAGAACCAGGACCAGGATCAGAACCAAGTTCAGGATCAAAACCAGGTTCAGGATCAGAACCAGGATCAAAACCAGGACCAGGATCAAAACCATGTTCAGGATCAGAACCAGAACCAGGATCAAAACTAGGATCAGGATCAAATCCAGGATCAGAATCAGAACCAGGACCAGGATCAGAACCAAGTTCAGGATCAAAACCAGGTTCAGGATCAGAACCAGAACCAGGATCAGAACCAAGTTCAGGATCAAAACCATGTTCAGGATCAGAACCAGGATCAGGATCAAAACCAGGATCAGGATCAAATCCAGGATCAGAATCAGAACCAGGACCAGGATCAGAACCAAGTTCAGGATCAGAACCAGAACAGGATCAAAACCAGGACCAGGATCAAAACCATGTTCAGGATCAGAACCAGGATCAGGATCAAAACCAGGATCAGGATCAAATCCAGGATCAGAATCAGAACCAGGACCAGGATCAGAACCAAGTTCAGGATCAGAACCAAGTTCAGGATCAGAACCAGAACAGGATCAAAACCAGGACCAGGATCAAAACCATGTTCAGGATCAGAACCAGGATCAGGATCAAAACCAGGATCAGGATCAAATCCAGGATCAGAATCAGAACCAGGACCAGGATCAGAACCAAGTTCAGGATCAGAACCAAGTTCAGGATCAGAACCAGAACAGGATCAAAACCAGGACCAGGATCAAAACCATGTTCAGGATCAGAACCAGGATCAGGATCAAAACCAGGATCAGGATCAAATCCAGGATCAGAATCAGAACCAAGTTCAGGATCAGAACCAGAACAGGATCAAAACCAGGACCAGGATCAAAACCATGTTCAGGATCAGAACCAGAACCAGGATCAAAACTAGGATCAGGATCAAAACCAGGATCAGGATCAGAACCAGAACCAGGATCAGAACCAGGACAGGTCTAAGTTCACCCAGAACTATTTTCCTCTCCGGTTTGAACCCGGTTTGGGTTTTTCTGAATCAGAACCGGATAACTGAGCTGAAACTACATAAAATCACTTTTTTGTCTCCATCAGGTTCTGGTTCCGCCGAGACCCGGTTCTGGTCTTTAGGAGACCCGATTATGGGAGGTGGTGATTAACGAACCCGTCCTGGGGAGTTCTGGATCAGCCTATCGGAGCCGGGATCTGCTGAAGTGATGGACCGGAGGCGGGGGCAACGTGCAGAGAGACCGGCACGGACCGGAGGGTCTCACTTATCTCAGGAACCAGTCCGGAACCGGATCTAAGCGCGTGCTGAGCGGTACTCTTCGCGCGGGACATGAACCCGGTATCATATATGTTTTCAGCTCGGTTCGGACTCGTTTCTGATCCAGAAGACTCTGGTCTTTATTAGAAGAAACAGCTTAAACTGGACCTCAGCCCGGTCCGGTCCGGACCCAGGAGCTCAGCAAGGACCCGAACCACCGGACCCTAAATCCCAGAGGCTTAAAACTGTTCCAGTGGGACCGAACCGGGTCGGTTCCGGGCGCAAAGCGCCTTTACGCACCGATTCCCACGACGAACGCAGAAGTGATAATTAACCCGTCCTTCTTTCAGAACCAACCTGGACCGGAGCCAATCAAGCATGACCCCCCCACCCGTCATAACCACGCTGACATGCGCAATCCGCTGATCGGAACCAGCCGCATATTTGACCGGAGCCGCTCCTCCTCCCGGATCAATTCAGCCTGATGATCCGACCGAAACCGGGTCAGGATGTCCCGCCGGAAGCAAGCCAAGCCGCGGCAGCTCCGCTCGGAGGAGGAGGCGAACCGGAGGACGGGTAGGTTCGGTACCCGGTTCGGTTGGCTTTCGTCAGAGAGGATCCAACTTTGATTTCGTTGCAGATAAAAGTTTTAAAAGTTTTATCAGAATTAAAAATTAATCTCAAAGGCTTAATGATAAATAAATAAATAAATAAATAAATAAATAAATAAATCGTTTTGTCTAAAATAAAATAGAAAAATAAGTTTTATTAATTTATTCTGTTGAATTTTAATTCGCCTAAAAATCAAATGAAGTTTTGAGGCCAAATATAAAATAATGACAGAAAACCTGAAAATGATTAAAAGATTTTAGAGATTTTTTATTAAAATATAAACAGTTTTATTCCCGTTTTTACAGAAATGTTTAATCTTTTAGGTTTTCATTCTAACGTTTAAACCGGAACTCATAATTTAATCTTTCAGATTAAAATCATAAAATCTGATTTAATAACTTTTATTTTATTTTGTGTAAAATCTGTTTCAACGTCAACCTTTAATTATTAAAACATCTGTGTGTGTGTGTGTGTGTGTGTGTGTGTGTGTGTGTGTGTGTGTGTGTGTGTGTGTGTGTGTGTGTGTGTGTGTGTTGGGGGCGCCTCAGTGGACCTGCTGACTTAACCTCTGACAGCCTCACCCTGAGAGGGATCAGCGCTTCATGTCCAGATCAAAGTATAATTAGTGGGTGTGAACCTGGAGGTCAGAGGTCACAGAGGAGAAGAACCGGTCCGGTTCGGATTTAAGATTCCTGTCATACATACATTTTAAATGGAAGTGGATCTTTTCTCCTGCTCAGAACTCCCAGTGGGATTGTTTTCCTTTGACCCGTTTAAATCAGCTACTGTGGAACCGGGTCGGGTCAGAACCTCCTTGTTGACCCTGTTTACATGAAGCAGTGATCAATCAGAATTATTGATGAAACCAGCTTTAAAACATTCTGATGAATCAAGGCTGCAGCGTCTCAGAGACAGAGGTTCTGGTTCTGGTTCTGGTTCCGGTCGTTTTAAAAACCCGGATGATCTAAATCGTGCCGGCTGAGCGAAAACCTGGAATCTGGTGCAGAGTCCTAAACGTTCAGCAGATTTTATTTCCATCGTGCAAAAAGAAAAAGTCTCAAAATGCAGTAAAAATGTTTCAGTAAACACAAACAAACGTTTTCCTTTGTTTGTTTGTAAACAAGGTTTTATTATTATTAACATCGGCGAGTTTAAATAATTATGTTTTATTGGAGCATCAATAAAGATGAATAAATGTAAATAAAGAAATCTCCAGCAGAAGCGGTCCAGTCCGACGTTCCAGGGTTCCGATCAAACGCGGAATAAAACGTGGTTCCGTTGGGATAACAGCAGCGATGTGTCTGAGACGACACCGTTAAACCGGTCCCACCGGGAGGTCTTCTCCCTCTGGGACGACGTTCCCACCTCTGATCTGGGACCAGATGAGACGAATCCACAGAATCAATGGAAATGTGGATTCTTCTCAGCTTTTATGTTTCCTGGAGATTCTGGACCTGGTCGGGTCTCTTGTAGAGTTCAAAGGTGACGGAGAGAGCGGCGCTCCTCCGTGTGGATAAACCACATCTGACTTGTGTTCTCTCTCCCCCCAGAGGCCGAGCGACCGCTGGCCGCCCGACGACGACGCAGCAACGAGGAAACTCACATCTGTGATACGTGCTGCTCTGAGTTCTTCTCCTGGACTGAACTGAGCAAACACCAGAAGGTCTGCTCCGACGTTCCCACGGCGCTCGTCAGGAAGGACGACCTGACCGAGGACTCGGCTCTGGAGCCGTCTCCGGCTCCCAGCGAGGCGTCCAGCGACTCATCTGCAGCAGAGTCTACAGACGCTGGCTTCGAGCTGACCAACGACAACGACAGTCTGGATAATTTAGAGGATGAGAGGGAGTGGGATGAGTCCATGGAGCTGGGGCCTTCCCAGAGGGACAAAGTCACTTCCAGCCCTCAACGTCTGGATTGCCCCGAGTCCCCGTCCTCCCAGGCATCGGCGACAGGCAGCCACAGCCTCCCGAGCACCAACGTGACCCTGGAGATCCTCCACAGCACCAGGGTGGCAGTGGCGCAGTTCTCCCAGGGCATCAAAGGCACCGGCCCGGGAGGAAAAGCAGCTTCCGCCGCCATCCCGGTGATCCTGGAGCACCTGCTGGCTCTGCAGCAGCAACAGGTCCACCAGCTGAAGCTCATCGAGCAGATCTGCAGCCAGGTGGCCGTCATGAACCGGCAGCCGACTCAGGCAGCGTTAAACCCAGCGTCCAGGTCTCTGTCTCTGCCGCCCAATCCCTTCCCCTCTCCCGGAATCATCCCTCCTCCCATCCTGCCTCTGTCGGGAACGATGCCATCTTCCATTAATGGACAGGCTGCTGTCTCTTTGTCCTCTGTGGTTGAAAAGCCTCACAGTGTCCCCTCACATTCTGGATGTGGGCAGTCCAAGTTTCCCTCTTCTGAACACTCGTCTCCGTCTAACGGCACGCCGCTGCCTCCGTACGGCAGCAGCGCCCTCACTCCCAGCCCCTGCAGCCCCCCGACTCCCACACCAGGAAGCCTCCTCAGCTCCTCCTCCAGCCTCACCTTTCTACCTCAGAGCCCCCCCAGCAGCATCCTTTTCCCCAGCCCCCTGGCGAGCACCGCAGCCACGGCCAGCGCCCTGGACCCTCTGGCCGCCCTGATCAAGCAGAGGAACGCCAAACTTCCCAGTGCGCCGCTGTTCGAGCCGAAGCCCAGCTCCGAGGAACCCTTCTTTAAGCACAAATGTCGTTTCTGTGCCAAAGTGTTTGGCAGCGACAGCGCTCTGCAGATCCACCTGCGCTCCCACACCGGGGAGCGGCCCTTCAAATGCAACATCTGCGGGAACCGCTTCTCCACCAAGGGGAACCTCAAGGTGCACTTCCAGAGGCACAAAGACAAGTTTCCTCTGGTTCAGATGAACCCCTTTCCTGTGCCTGAATACCTAGACAGTGTGCCAACCAGCTCCGGGATTCCCTATGGAATGTCTATCCATCCGGAGAAACCCGTCTCCTCCTGGCTGGACAGCAAGCCGGTGACAGCGGCTCTTCCTGCCAGCGTGGCTCCTCCTCCGTCCCCCGCCAGGCTCGGAGGCTCTGATGATCCTGCAAGTGGAACGGCATCTGGGAAGTCTCCCGATCGGATCGCTCTGGGCGAAGGTGTGCCTGTGTCTAACTCAAGAGGAAGCGGGACTGGGTTCTCTCCCGTTTCAGAGTGGAACCGGAGGGTGGAGGTGGTGCAGCCGCCCCCGAGCTGCACCCTGACCTCCAGCAGGGCCCCCACACCTGAACCCAACACCTCAGCATCTCCACCCTCCAGCCCTCCTCCATGCTCACGCTCAGCCAGCCTCATGGACTGTGTGCAAACATCGGAAACCTCCAAGCTCCAGCAGCTGGTGGAGAACATCGACAAAAAGATCTCGGATCAGAACCAGTGTGGCGTGTGCCGCCGCGTCCTCAGCTGCCAGAGCGCGCTGAAGATGCACTACCGCGTCCACACAGGCGAGAGGCCCTTCAAGTGCAGAGTGTGTGATCGAGCGTTCACCACCAAAGGGAACCTGAAGACTCACAGTAGCGTTCACTGGGAAAACTCGCCGGTTCTGGTGCGGCACTCCTGTCCCATCTGCCAGAGGAAGTTCACCAACGCCGTGGTTCTCCAGCAGCACATCCGCCTACACATGGTTGGTCCGGTCTCAGACTCAGCTGGGCTGAACGGTCTGCCGGAGGTGGACAACTATGACAGTATCAGCAGCACTGATGTATCGATGGAGGAGGAGGAGGAGGAGGAGGAGGAGGAGGAGGAAGGAGAGAACATGGAGGATGGAGGACATGGTCCTACAGCTGACTGTAGACCTCCTCCTAAGGCTTCACCAGCAGCTCTAGAGAACCAAACTAGGATGTTGGACTCAAGCATGGGTCTAAATCTCAGCGTGACTGTAAAACCTCCACACAGGCTCAGAGAGAACATCCTGCTCCGCTCTGAGGAGCGCTCCCCAGAGAAGGAGGTAGAGGACCTCCATGAAAACGGTCTTCATGTGTCTGAGTCCTCCAGCTCGCCTCGTTTATCAGCGTCTCCTCCTCAGAATGTCTCAGAGAGCTCCGCCGCGGGCAACGGGCTAGAAAGCCACCAGCTTCTGTTCGGCTCAGTGAAGAGGGAGCCGGCTGAGTCTCCAACATCTGGAGCTTCTGCTCAGGAAGTGAGAGGAGAGCTGAGCGTGAAGGTGGAGAATCCGCACTCATCGTTCCAGCTGAGCCGAGACAGAGGTACGACTGAACCCTCAGAACCCTAGAACGACCTTAGGAACGTCAGCAGGACGTCATCCTTTCTGCTTCTTGCTTCCAGCTGCAGGTCAGAACATCTCCAGCCTGATCAGCAGCGCCTCCACAGGAACCGTCAAAGCTGAGGTGAACGGCGTGATGGAAGCCCAGCCGCCTCCTGTCAGCGCCGCTGCCGTGTACCCGGCCCCCAGCAGCCCCGGCGTGGGCCCCCTGCTGGGCCCCGCGCCGCCCCGGCGGACGCCCAAGCAGCACATCTGTCACGTCTGTGGGAAGAACTTCTCATCGGCCAGCGCCCTCCAGATCCACGAGCGCACGCACACCGGAGAGAAACCCTTCGTCTGCTCCGTCTGCGGGAGAGCGTTCACCACGAAAGGCAATCTAAAGGTACGGCTCGGTTCCGTCCGGAATCACATCCTGGTCACTGGTGAACGGGAATCTTCTATGGAATCTGAGTCAAATAATCTGGAAAGGAGCTAATCAGCAGAGATTATTTCAGTTGTTTTCCAGGAAAAAGAGGATTTAAATTCAGCTGCAAGAGCTCCTCTTTCCTAAACTTCTGAGAATTTTAAAGATTTAAACTAAATTCTGTTTTAGTGCATCAGATGTTTTACTGAAGCTCCACACCAAGATTAAAATAATCCCGTTTTCAGGTCCATATGGGAACCCACATGTGGAACAACGCCCCGGCCAGGAGGGGCCGGCGCCTCTCCATGGAGACCCCCATGGCCCTGCTGGGGGGGGAGGCCCTGAAGTTTGGGGAGGTGTTTCAGAAGGACCTGGCCGCCCGAGCCATGAGCGTCGACCCGGGGTTCTGGAGCCGCTACGCGGCGGCCATCACCAGCAGCCTGGCTAAGAACAATGAGATCTCGGTGATCCAGAACCGGGGGCTGGCGCAGCTTCACCCCCTGAGAGCCTCTGGAGGGCCCGGGGCGGGCCTCAACACGGCCGGCGTGGAGCTGGGATCTAACCGACACTTTTCTATGCTGCTCCACGACAGCAAAGACATCGGAATCAATTAAAAAAACGCAGATTTTGATGGAATTTATATGCAAATTATTATGAACATTAAAATATTTGTGCAGCTCGTTAAAAGACTTTGATAAAAACTTGATCAGTTGTGACAGATTTCAGCCGTTCGTGAACGTTTTCTACAAAGGGAAGAAGTTTCCTTCAGAGCTGGCTGCTGCTGTCTGCTGGTGCAAAGCTCAGAGAGTCTCGTTGTTCACGCTCTAACGTTGTTCTGTAATAAAAACCGGAGAACACGGTGTGTAAGTCTGCTTTACTTGTTCTAGAACATCTGAAAGTTTACGTCCATCAGCTGACTCACAACAGCAGAAGAACACGTGAAGACTTAAATGTCCAGTTTTCTGCAGGAGGAAATAATGAGCGGGTTCAAGCTCCGCCCAGTCTGTTACTGTCGTGTCCTTGGGCAAGGCACTTCACCCTTCTAACCTGCTGGTGGTGGTCAGAGGGAACAGGGATGCCTGCATGGCAGCCTCACCTTAGTGTGCCCCAGGGCAGCTGTGGCTACATAGCTCATCATGGTGTGAATGGGTGAATCATTCATTGTAGTGTAAAGCACTTTGGAGTCCTCTGACTCAGAACGGCACAATACATGTAGGTCATCTATCAGAAACATACTAAACTCCTTCGTTCTGTTTTATGAAAATGCTCTAATTTTAGGTTCTCATGAAAACAACTTAGTTAAAATCAAAAAGCCTAAAATGTCCTAAATCCCTGAAGATTTAAGATATAAAACCATCGGTTGGGGAAGAATTAAGGTGCGGTTGAACATTAAAGTAATATTTGACATCCGTGTAAAAGAAAATCAAACAGGAAGTCAGCTCAGACTGTTATCAGCTGTCAGCACGGTGGAGGAGGGCTGATGGTTTGGGTTTAGTCTGCAGCCTCTAAGACACAGATTCAAGTTTAAAACAGTTTTCCATCTAAAACGTTCCTGTAAAAAACGAAAAAGCGGTACGAAGCTGGACTTGGACTTCTCGTTTGGGCTAGGGTTCATGGAACAAATGTAAAGCTTTAATTTAAACTTTAGTCATAAATCACACACAGCGTGACCCCTTCACGGTCGTCCGGACAATTCATTCCCGTTTGACACAGATTAATGTGTTTCTCTATTATCGCTCTTATTGATGGTTTAAATTACAATTTTGAAACTTTTCAGATAAAAGTGCTGAATATTAAATAGAAAGTTCCACCGTTATATTCACCAGTCGGGACTGATTCCAATAACTATGACCGGTACGTGAAGGCAGCATCCTTCTAGGAGCGTTTAACATGACGTCAGCACGTAACGTTCAGCCAACATGGCTGACAGCATCCCGTTAAATCCGGTTCGGAAGAATTCCAGGAGAATACCGTATTACAACTCAGCCAGACTTTCACGGTATGAACGGGAATAACGGGAATGTTTTCTGGGTTCGGAGTGAAGGAACCGCCGTTTGTGTGTTTATTTCCGGCTCCCGGTTCGTTCCTGAGGCTCGGTTCCGTGTTCGGCTAGCTTGTGTTGACAGCTTCTACATCCCGGTCATGATTTTATATTGTAGGTGAGTCGGAACTCGTCCACTGGCGCTAGCTTCCCTCATGATACGCGGAGATTATTTAGCTTTTTAATATCTGGTCATGTGATAATTTCCGCGTTTAGCTGGTTGGTCACGTGATGTGAAGGGTTCGCACTGGACCGGAGACCACGTCAGGTGTGTACAATACTCGGTGTGTTTGAGCGTTTCTGTGCTTGGATGTAAAAGTACTCACTTCCGGTTATGGCAGCGACACAAAGAGCAGTTTCAGTGTTTATCTAAGAGAACGTAAACAACACACAGCCCGTGTAAACAGCTGGTAAACAGCTAGATACAACATCTAAATCAGGTGTCCCAAAAGGTTCATGCTTAGGTCAGAGGTCAGTGACCCCGCCACGCCCACAAAGGGCGCCATCTCAGACTCTACAGGCTTCAGTCATCAGGTTAAAGGTCACGGCCGAACAAACCAAAGGGAGATGTTTACCCATAATGCACTGCCGCACAAACAGCTGTCAGCGTGGTGGGGAGGGTTGTTGGTCTGGGCTGGTTCTGCAGCTACGGAATACCTGAGTTTTCCAGAGTCTGATGGAGTGAAGAGTGGACCAGAACCTCTCCAGAACCACGTGAGTGACTGATGAAGCCAAAAGCAGATGATTGAGACCTGCTGCTGTTGTGGTGCTGATGCTGTTAGATAAACATTAATGGTTTCACCGTTCTGCAGCAGGAGAAAGGCTTTTCATAGCGCCGCCCACGTTCCTGCAGGTACAGAAGGTTGTTCTTATAGCCAGGAATGCTGTGGATGATGACAAAGCCCAAACGTAACCATGGAAACGTTTCTAACCCCACACATCAGAGGTTCTGAGAGCAGCACCTTAGATTGAATTGAAAAGTAGCTGTAATGATGTTCTTCCCTCCTGAACTCTGACTTAAAGTCATTTTTCCAGCTTTATGATCCATGGAGGCCGAACTCGGATCCCTCCATGTTCCTGACAAGGTTGGGTGGTGGAGGTACCGGATCCGGGAGGGAGCCGGAGGGGTTTTCCACACGTTGGAGTTTTTCATTCCAGCCTCTGAACTCCTTGTACATGAATGCAGTTCTCGCTTTATCTCAGTTTATCTCACATATCGTGTCAGCTGACTTGTTCAAGGCTGAAGCTTGTGAACCTTGGAACAGAGCGTAATTCCACCCTCAATCAGTCCGGTTCTTTTCCTGACACTTCCGTCTCCTTCCAGCTTTTCTTTGGAAGATGAGCTGTCTAACTTGGACGAGATGCCTTTGATGATGTCGGAGGAGGGTTTTGAGAACGACGAGAGCGACTACCAGACGCTGCCTCGAGCCAGAGCGGGTCAGCGACGCGGAGGACTCGGCTGGTTCCTGCTGGGGGGCTGGAAGCTCCTCTGTGGCAGGTACAGGTCCTGACGCTCCTCCCTGGATTAATGTTGACCTAGCATAGTTAGCTTTTGTTGATGATTTAGTTACTTTTATGTTTTTATAGCTGACTTGACGGGTTCAGGTCTCTAGCATGAATGTAGCATGTTGCTAATTAGCATTTCACCACAATTCTGGAGCCCCTTCTGACCCTCAGCTGATGTGAGCGACAGGTCTTATTGCACCTGATCCAAACGAGCAGGAAGTGTTCCTGTGCTGCGTTCACTGTCATCATGTCTAAAGCCGTTCTGAGCTGCAGGATTCTGTGTTTGAGGTTTGTTGTTTATCTAAACCCTCTGGCAGGACGCGTCCTAGCCGGAGCTACGGCATCTACCGCTGATGGAGATCAGGTCCTTCTCTATTTTCCCGTTCAACAGTCATTATTGTGGTTTTTATGTTTATGAAGCGCTTCGTGTCCCAAATATTCACAATTAATAAATTCAAATAAAACAAAAGTTTGGGTCTCTGGAGGTTGAAAATAATCCAGATTAAAAGGTTGAAATGCCACGGAGGATTATCCAGTAAGACAAACATCATCATTACTCATCATCGCTCGCTTCAATGAACTCATTAAATTCCCGCAGCAGGAATCATTAAACACGAGCTGCGTTATGGAGGAAAACACGATTAATCACACGAGCCCGGACCAGCGCCGTCCTCCTGGTTCCCGCCCGTCTCTGCCGTCGGAATGCCGGCGGAGTTTAACTCGGCTGGTCTGATGAGGAGTTTGCTCTGGAGTCGAGGATGAGGATGAGGGCGCTGGCTCAGCTCCTCCATCCGCACCATCAGTCCAAAATCAGTTCGAGGTCAAACAGAACCAGAACCGGACCCGTGGTGGCCTGATGGCTTCTGACCTCTAAAGATGTTTGTTAGCGACTCACACACACACACACACACACACACACACACACACCCCACATGAACAAATGGGATTCTTCACAGTTTGATGCTTTCCAGTAATTTTCCGATTGGATAATGTGGGATTATAAAACACAAATAATCCACGGTGAGTAAGCCTCCGCTGTTCAAATGCTTTATTGTTTAAACCACATTCATTTGCTCGGAGAGCGGTTCTTCTGGACCTGGACTGGGACCGGCGGCGCGTGGAGCCACGAACC
The DNA here is from genome assembly GCF_043380555.1 of Nothobranchius furzeri. Classification (NCBI taxonomy): domain Eukaryota; kingdom Metazoa; phylum Chordata; class Actinopteri; order Cyprinodontiformes; family Nothobranchiidae; genus Nothobranchius; species Nothobranchius furzeri. The sequence goes on from NC_091759.1 coordinate 25,682,867, forward strand.
ATCAACGCCAACGCAAACACGCCGTTTCCCCAAACTTCATCTGTTTACCTTCATGTTTTGCCAACTTGCTTGAAAAGATCCGAGTCCAGGTCGCTCAGCGTGACGGCACACAGCGGCACCGGCCCGGTTCCCCCCAGGCGCCAGTCTGGGTCACGTGGAGTCCCCCCCTCTCATCCCGCCCCTGTTGTGTTTGCGTTTTATATCAGATATGTGAGATCCCCCCCCCCGGCTGGACCAAAGTCAGTGACTTTTGAAAGGTTGAATCCGTTCCCGCTCTCTGAGGATTGAACGATGATTCAGAGTTTCTGCTGCAGGTTTGAATCCTTTTCAGGTAAAAGGTTCTTGTCCGTCTGACCTTCTGCCCAAAGTGCCTCAATCCCTGAACAGAAAGTTTCATTAAATGAAAACAAAACGGAGATCATCCAGCAGGAAACCAGAATCTTTATTTTTCTGTTTCCAGCTTTCGCTGGAGCGGTTTTCAGTCGAGTGTGAAGCAGCTGGGATGAGAATCAGCTCCTCTAAATCTGAGACCATGGTCTTGATTCAGAAAAGGGTAGAATGCCTTCTCCGGGTCAGGGACGAGGTCCTGCCCCAAGTGGAGGAGTTTAAGTATCTCGGGGTCTTGTTCACGAGTGAGGGAAAACTGGAGCGTGAGATCGATAGGTGGATTGGTGCTGCATCTGCAGTGATGCGGGCGTTGTACCGGTCTGTCGTGGTGAAGAGAGAGCTGAGTCAGAAGACGATCTACGTTCCTACCCTCACCTATGGTCATGAGCTTTGGGTAGAGACCGACAGAACGAGATCACGGATACAAGCGGCCAAAATGAGTTTTCTCCGAAGAGTGGCTGGGCTCTCCCTTAGAGATAGGGTGAGAAGCTCAGTCATTCGGGAGGGGCTCGGAGTAGATCTGCTGCTCCTCCACATCGAGAGGAGCCAGTTGAGGAGGCTCGGGCATCTGGTCAGGATGCCTCCTGGACGCCTCCCTGGTGAGGTTTTCCGGGCACATCCAACCGGGAGGAGACCTAAAGGTAGACCCAGGACACGGTGGAGGGACGATGTCTCTCACCTGGCCAGGGAACCCCTTGGGATTCCCCCGGAGGAGCTGGTCCAAGTGGCTGGGGAGAGGGAAGTCTGGGCCTCTCAACTTAGGCTGCTGCCCCCGCGACCCGACTCTGGATAAGGGGAGGAGAATGGATGGGTGGATGGAGTGGATGGATGGATGGATGGATGAGTGGATGGATGGAGGAGTGGATGGGTGGATGGATGGATGGATGGATGGAGGAATGGATGGAGGAGTGGATGGGTGGATGGATGGAGGAATGGATGGAGGAGTGGATGGGTGGATGGGTGGATGGATGGATGGATGGATGGATGGAGGAGTGGATGGGTGGATGGATGGATGGATGGATGGATGGATGGAGGAATGGATGGAGGAGTGGATGGGTGGATGGATGGATGGATGGATGGATGGAGGAGTGGATGGATGGATGGATGGATGGAGGAATGGATGGAGGAGTGGATGGATGGAGGAATGGATGGAGGAGTGGATGGGTGGATGGATGGATGGATGGATGGAGGAATGGATGGAGGAGTGGATGGGTGGATGGATGGATGGATGGATGGATGGATGGAGGAGTGGATGGGTGGATGGATGGATAGATGGATGGATGGATGGATGAGTGGATGGATGGAGGAGTGGATGGGTGGATGGATGGATGGATGGATGGAGGAATGGATGGAGGAGTGGATGGGTGGATGGATGGAGGAATGGATGGAGGAGTGGATGGGTGGATGGATGGATGGATGGATGGAGGAATGGATGGAGGAGTGGATGGGTGGATGGATGGAGGAATGGATGGAGGAGTGGATGGGTGGATGGGTGGATGGATGGATGGATGGATGGATGGAGGAGTGGATGGGTGGATGGATGGATGGATGGATGGAGGAATGGATGGAGGAGTGGATGGGTGGATGGATGGATGGATGGATGGATGGATGGATGGATGGAGGAGTGGATGGATGGATGGATGGATGGAGGAATGGATGGAGGAGTGGATGGATGGAGGAATGGATGGAGGAGTGGATGGGTGGATGGATGGATGGAGGAATGGATGGAGGAGTGGATGGGTGGATGGATGGATGGATGGATGGAGTGGATGGGTGGATGGATGGATGGATGGATGGATGGATGGATGGATGAATGGATGGAGTGGATGGGTGGATGGGTGGATGGATGAGTGGATGGATGGAGGAGTGGATGGGTGGATGGATGGATGGATGGATGGATGGATGGAGGAATGGATGGAGGAGTGGATGGGTGGATGGAGGAATGGATGGAGGAGTGGATGGGTGGATGGGTGGATGGGTGGATGGATGGATGGAGGAGTGGATGGGTGGATGGATGGATGGATGGATGGAGGAATGGATGGAGGAGTGGATGGATGGAGGAATGGATGGAGGAGTGGATGGGTGGATGGATGGATGGATGGATGGAGGAGTGGATGGGTGGATGGATGGATGGATGGATGGATGGATGGAGGAGTGGATGGATGGATGGATGGATGGATGGATGGAGGAATGGATGGAGGAGTGGATGGATGGAGGAATGGATGGAGGAGTGGATGGGTGGATGGAGGAATGGATGGAGGAGTGGATGGGTGGATGGATGGAGGAATGGATGGAGGAGTGGATGGATGGATGGATGGATGGAGGAGTGGATGGATGGATGGATGGATGGATGGAGGAGTGGATGGATGGATGGATGGATGGATGGATGGATGGAGGAATGGATGGAGGAGTGGATGGATGGAGGAACGGATGGGTGGATGGATGGAGGAACGGATGGGTGGATGGATGGAGGAACGGATGGGTGGATGGATGAATGGATGGATGGATGGATGGGTGGATGAGTGGGTGGATGGATGGATGGATGGATGGATGGATGGAGTGGATGGGTGGATGGGTGGATGGATGGAGGAGTGGATGGATGGATGGATGGATGGATGGAGGAGTGGGTGGATGGATGGATGGATGGATGGATGGAGTGGATGGGTGGATGGGTGGATGGATGGAGGAGTGGGTGGATGGATGGATGGATGGATGGATGGATGGATGGAGGAGTGGGTGGATGGATGGATGGAGGAGTGGGTGGATGGATGGATGGATGGATGGATGGAGTGGATGGGTGGATGGGTGGATGGATGGAGGAGTGGGTGGATGGATGGATGGATGGATGGAGTGGATGGGTGGATGGGTGGATGGATGGAGGAGTGGGTGGATGGATGGATGGATGGATGGATGGATGGAGGAGTGGGTGGATGGATGGATGGATGGATGGATGGATGGAGGAGTGGGTGGATGGATGGATGGATGGATGGAGTGGATGGGTGGATGGGTGGATGGATGGAGGAGTGGGTGGATGGATGGATGGATGGATGGATGAACCTCCAATAAAACAGCAGGAAAATGAGACAGTTTGGCTGCAGAAACTGAGACTTTTGCCCTTTAGTTCGTTTTTAGCTGTTTTGCTGATGTTTGTTAAATCAGGTCGGTCTTAAAGGTTCTGTTTTTATTGCGTTACATTTATAGATTAAAGACAAAGTGACTGAAATGATTCTGCTGTAACGTCCTGTCTGCTCCCCAGCTGCTGCGACTGTCTGGCTCACGTGTGTTGGAGGAAGAAGGAGCTGAAGGCGCGGACGGTTTGGCTCGGATGTCCAGAGAAATGTGAAGAGAAGTTTCCCAAAAACGCCATAAAAAACCAGAAGTACAACGTCTTCACCTTTGTGCCGGGGGTGAGTTCGTTTCTGCTTACAGGTGACCTGTACTCAACCGGGGGGGGCTGCAGACATGATGTTCCTGAGAACATTTGAGAAGTAGCTGTCGTTAACATTTCCTTTACAAAAGTTGTACTGCCCCCTCACCTGTACCATCTTCTCGCCCGTAGCGTCTCCTCACCTGTAGCGTCTCCTCAATTGTAGCGTCTCCTCTCCTGTAGCGTCTCCTCAATTGTAGCGTCTCCTCTCCTGTACCACCCCCCACCTGTAGCGTCTCCTCACCTGTACCACCCCCACCTGTAGCGTCTCCTCACCTGTAGCATCTCCTCACCTGTACCGCCCCCCACCTGTAGCATCTCCTCACCTGTACCGCCCCCCCACCTGTAGCATCTCCTCACCTGTACCGCCCCCCCACCTGTAGCGTCTCCTCACCTGTACCGCCCCCACCTGTAGCGTCTCCTCACCTGTAGCATCTCCTTGCCAATAGTATCTCCTCGCCTGTACCGCCCCCCCCCCCCCGCCTGTAGCTTCTCCTCACCTGTAGCGTCTCCTCACCTGTACCGCCCCCCACCTGTAGCGTCTCCTCACCTGTACCGCCTCCCACCTGTAGCGTCTCCTCACCTGTAGTGTCTCCTCGCCTGTAGCGCCTCTTCACCTGTACCGCCCCCCACCTGTAGCTTCTCCTCATCTGTAGCATTTCCTCACCTGTACCGTCCCGCACCTGTAGCGTCTCCTCACCTGTAGTGTCTCCTCGCCTGTAGCGCCTCTTCACCTGTACCGCCCCCCACCTGTAGCTTCTCCTCATCTGTAGCATTTCCGCACCTGTAGCGTCTCCTCACCTGTAGCATCTCCTTGCCAATAGTGTCTCCACGCCTGTACCACCCCCCCACCTGTAGCTTCTCCTCACCTGTAGCGTCTCCTCACCTGTACCGCCCCCCACCTGTAGCTTCTCCTCGCCTGTACCGCTTCCCACCTGTAGCGTCTCCTCACCTGTAGCGTCTCCTCGCCTGTAGCGTCTCCTCACCTGTACCGCCCCCCACCTGTAGCATCTCCTCACCTGTACCGCCCCCCCACCTGTAGCGTCTCCTCACCTGTACCGCCCCCACCTGAAGCGTCTCCTCACCTGTAGCATCTCCTCACCTGCAGCATTTCCTCACCTGTACCACCCCCACCTGTAGCGTCTCCTCACCTGTAGCATCTCCTTGCCAATAGTATCTCCTCGCCTGTACCGCCCCCCCCCCCCCCCCCGCCTGTAGCTTCTCCTCACCTGTAGCGTCTCCTCACCTGTACCGCCCCCCACCTGTAGCGTCTCCTCACCTGTACCGCCTCCCACCTGTAGCGTCTCCTCACCTGTAGTGTCTCCTCGCCTGTAGCGCCTCTTCACCTGTACCGCCCCCCACCTGTAGCTTCTCCTCACCTGTAGCGTCTCCTCACCTGTACCACCCCCCACCTGTAGCGTCTCCTCACCTGTAGCATCTCCTTGCCAATAGTGTCTCCACGCCTGTACCACCCCCCCACCTGTAGCTTCTCCTCACCTGTAGCGTCTCCTCACCTGTACCGCCCCCCACCTGTAGCTTCTCCTCGCCTGTACCGCTTCCCACCTGTAGCGTCTCCTCACCTGTAGCGTCTCCTCGCCTGTAGCGTCTCCTCACCTGTACCGCCCCCCACCTGTAGCTTCTCCTCGCCTGTACCGCTTCCCACCTGTAGCGTCTCCTCACCTGTAGCGTCTCCTCGCCTGTAGCGTCTCCTCACCTGTACCGCGCCCCACCTGTAGCTTCTCCTCACCTGTAGCGTCTCCTCACCTGTAGCGTCTCCTCACCTGTACCGCCCCCACCTGTAGCTTCTCCTCACCTGTAGCGTCTCCTCACCTGTACCGCCCCCACCTGTAGCATCTCCTCACCTGTACCGCCCCCCACCTGTAGCATCTCCTCACCTGTACCGCCCCCCCACCTGTAGCGTCTCCTCACCTGTACCGCCCCCACCTGAAGCGTCTCCTCACCTGTAGCATCTCCTCACCTGCAGCATTTCCTCACCTGTACCGCCCCCCACTTGTAGCTTCTCCTCACCTGTACCACCCCCCACCTGTAGCGTCTCCTCACCTGTAGCGTCTCCTCACCTGTAGCGTCTCCTCACCTGTACCGCCCCCCACCTGTGGCTTCTCCTCACCTGTACTGCCCCCCCACCTGTAGTGAAGGAAGTAGAAAATAATTGCCTCAGAAGGAAAAAAACATTTATTTTAGTCGTCTAAAGTTACTGACTGAATTTAAACGTAAACAAACATTTATTTTCTAAATGAACTTCATTCCAAGTGAAGGGAGTCGGATTAGGAGCGCTCTAGCAGAACTTCCGGAAGGAGATGTTCTGACCGCTGTGGCTGAAGTCGGACCTTCGGGATGAAACTCTTCATCTGGTATCAGAGACACAGGATCCAACTGGGATAATCTCAGTGTTTTTATGTACAGAATTCCCATTCCAGCCTGAGATTCCTGCAGGAATCAGCCTTGCACAGCTCGTATGAGGAGGTGCAGCTCGGTGACGTTCACCTCTGCTAACTCCTTAAACAACAAGGCCTTTACTCGGCGGGGCGTTGGCGTTTCATCAGATTTACTTATTAAACAGCTGATGAGTCGGAGCGCCGCCGCCGCTGAGGTCATTAAATGTCAGCTGTCTGTTAGAGGAGCAGAAATTCTCCGGGTCGGCTCGATTCTCCTGCTTCCAGCTGAATTATTAAACACACACAGATTGAGTTTAGCAGGAAGCTTTTCCCGAAAGGTCAGAGAGGTTCATTAACCGCCCTCGTGGATCCCGTTGTCTCTGATAACCTTTGACTCCCCTCCCTCATTTTTCCCAACATTACTCACAACTTGACCTTAGAGGAACAGATCCGTCCTGCTGATGGATGGTCTGTTCGGAGCGCCGCTGCTCCATGTGGATCCCACCTGCAGGAAGTCCTCAGGTTGATGCTCCAGACTGAACGTCCTCCTGCGTTTCAGCAGAAATGGGAAACATGCCAGGTGTTTGAAGCTGAAGGTGTTTTTATCTCCTCAGGTTCTCTACCAACAGTTCAAGTTCTTCCTGAACCTCTACTTCCTGGTGGTGGCCTGCTCCCAGTTTGTGACGTCACTAAAAATTGGATATTTGTACACGTACTGGGCGCCGCTGGTAGGAAAACCACGGTTTTCACTGATGTGATGTCACTCTGGCTCAGATGGCGGGAATAATCTGATTTCATGGCTCAGGGTTTTGTGATGGCGGTCACGATGGTGCGGGAGGCCGTGGACGAGGTGCGGCGCTTCCAACGCGACAAAGAGATGAACTCCCAACTCTACAGCAAACTGACAGTTAGAGGTCAGAGGTCATCCTCAGGTTGTGTCTTTGTGTTGTTATGGTGGACGTGTGGGAACGTCAGGAATTCTGATTGGTGCTGCTTCTGTGTGAGCGGTAGCAGAACAGCTGTTGTGTTGTCCTCATGCGGAGACGACTCCGGAACCCAGATCTGATCCGATTGTTTCCATTAGCATTCCGAGTTTTCTTCTTCCTTCCCGTTTGTTTTCTTCTTCAGGTAAAGTTCAAGTCAAAAGCTCAGACATTCAAGTTGGAGACCTGGTTATTGTTGAGAAGGTGAGATGTTTGTTTGTTTGTTTACGTCTGCTGCCCCCAGCTCTCTCCCTCCACCTGAGTCCTGTTACCCTTGACCTTTGAACCACTGAGCTACTTCCTGTTTCAGCTACAGCAGCATTAACACGTTTAAATTTTAATGTCAGACTTTAATCTTCTGCTTCCCGTTGATGTTTTTCCGTGGAGAAGTTGGGACCAGCAGGAATATTTCCTGCTGGAGACTCCTGGTTTTATTAGATTCCTTTACAAACGTCTGCTTGTGTTTGTAGAACCAGAGAATTCCTGCAGACATGATTTTCCTGAGAACGTCTGAGAAAACCGGTGAGTGTAACACGGAGCAGCTGGAAGCGCGGGGACCTCTGAGAAACGGGAACACGATGTTAAACGGACTTTAACACCTTTAGTCAGTCGAGACCAGCAGGTCGGAGGTGGAACTTTCTCCGGAGTTCCTCCTGTGATTCTTAAGATTCCTCTCCTTTTGTCCGAGTGACAAATGACACGATTCCCGTGAGTCGATGATCTTCGGCAGTGTCGAGCATTTTTCTCAGGTTGTCATTTCCATCCGTCTCCGACCTGTCGATATCCCCGACGGAGAGGTGTGGATGTCTTTGTCTTCCTCCTCATCCTCTCACATTCCTGAACACTCAGTCAGCCTCCGTGAGAGGAGCCGATCCGCCACTGCGGCACAAAGGAAGCATGAATCATCCTCCTTAAAGTTTTCCATTATACTTAACCCTCAGGGATCGTTTATGCCGGCCCTTACCCTTCCTGTCAGATACTCGCTCCTATCCATCACTTCCTTGGGATGGAATATTCCCTCGGATCAATACGAGTCACGGCAGCTTCTGCCGGACCTCTTGGAGCATTGCAGCCGCAGCTGGAAGCTCCGGGCGGAAAACCGCTGGTTATTTAAGCCAATCCTAAGTTTTCATTTTAGGAAATCTTTGAGATGCAACAGGTGTCGATGTCATCACCATGGCAACGAGTTCAGAGAGGGAAAAAGAATTCTTAGTTTGTTTTTATGAATAATAAAGTTTTTCTCTTGAGATTAAAATGGAAAAATCTAATTTAATAAATAACTCGGATTTCTGTGTGTTATGATCTAAAAGTTAAAGTCGGAGAAGTTTTTATCCAGGGAAACGACGGACTCTCCACCATCTGGAAAACCGCTGGTTTCCCTTCAGATGTCTGGGTAACAGATTCCCATTTGAACTTTAGAAAGCTAAACAAAATAATCCCTAATCTGCCTTAATTAATCACGGATTAATCTTCCTTAGGATATTCTCACCTCCATCTCTCGTTTACAGAATTCCCTCGTTTTTCCAACTCGCCTGTAACCATGAAGCTAACGTGCCGTTTGCTGCTGAAGAACTGATCTTATGTTTCTGGTTCCAGGAGCGTGTTTCATCCGGACGGATCAGCTGGACGGAGAAACCGACTGGAAGCTGAAAGTCGCCGTCGGCTGCACTCAGAGACTTCCTGCTGTTGGGGTTCGGAAGTTTTCCTGTTAAAGAAGCCAGAACTCGATAAAACACGATTCAGCCATTCATGTGTTCATAAATCGTTCCCGTCTTCCCTGTTGGGAGCTTCATGAACAGCCTCTGTTCAGAGGAATAGTTAACGACTGATGAGCTAACTGCTAGGCTGGGTCAATTGAATGTTTGGATGTTTTTCACATGGAATAATTTTTATTAAAAATGTAATTCTGTTTTATTTAAACAAGGAATTCATTTTTTTCTACATGGAATCCTGTTTAAACCTGGATTTCGGCTTTTTAAACATGGAATTTCATTTTTAAAGAAGGAAGTCTTTTTTTTTACATGAAATTCTGTTTGTAAATGGAATTCTATTTAAACATGGAATTCAGTTTTTAAACATGGAAGTCTGTTTTTTTAAACATGGAGTTATATTTTAAATGGAATTCTTTTAAACATGGAATTCTGTGTATTTTTACACAGAATTCTATTTAAACATGGAATTCTGTTTTTAAACATGGAATTATATTTTAAATGGAATTCTTTTTGAACATGGAATTCTATGTATTTTTACATGGGATTCTGTTTTATATAAAATTCTTTTAAAACCTGGAATTCTGTTATTTTTTTTACACGGAATTCAGTTTTTTTTACATTGAATCCTGTTTAAACCAGGATTCTGTTTTTTAAACATGGAATTTCATTTTTAAAAAAGGAATTTTTTACATGGAATTCTGTTTGTAAATAGAATTGTATTTAAATGTGGGATTTTGTTTTTAAACATGGAAATCTGTTTTATTTATACATGGAATTATATATTTTAATGGAATCCCGTTTAAACTTGGAATTTTGTCTTTTTAAAAACATGGAATAGAGCTTTCTTTTTACT
>NC_091759.1:25695124-25697624 GCF_043380555.1 Nothobranchius furzeri
GTTCCCTGTGCTCGTTAGGAACGGTGATCGGAGTGGTGATCTACACGGGGAAGGAGACCCGGAGCGTTCTGAACACGTCGTTCGCCCAGAACAAGGTGAGGAGCGACGTCCAATCAGAACCTTTCGTCTGTAAAGATTCTTCATCGTTGTCTTGATGAATCGGCGGATGAACGCGGGAAACGCTCAGAGCAACAGGAAGTCAGGCTGCAGGTTTAACCTTTGACCTGCTGTTAGTGTTTGATTGACAGCTCTCTGAGCCAATGGGAGCTTAAGGTCGTATCGACAGACTCCAGCAGCCAATGAGAGGCAGTTCAGGAAAGTCTTGTCTGTTGTTGTTAGATTTGGACCAGAACCGGGTCAGACTCAGAACCAGGTTCTGTAATGATTGTATTTAAACCTTTCTGACTGTAGTTTTAGTACCCTGCCCAAGCTCCAAGTCCCAGTAGGACCAGTTAAAATGTTTATCGGCATGTCTGGTCTGGCTGATGGAGACGAGGACCAGCTGTGGTGACCTTCTGAGGCGTTTTCACGCCTCTCTGTTTCACCGAGAGCGCCGATGCGGCTCGGCTCGTCGAGCTGCAGGTTCTGTTTCAGCTCCACGTCTGAGAGCGGCTCGATATTTCCAGGAGAGGCTGTCAGAAGTGCCGATGTGCTGGTCGGAGATCGGAGGCCGGAGCGGAGCGTCGATACGCGCGGCTGAAGTCACGGGAACGTTTTAGACTCGTAGTCTGGGAGAGGGTGCTCGCTGCAGAACTACAAAGATGGAGCTGCACCAGAGTCAGCCCCGCCCATTCACGCAAACTCAGCCCCGCCCACTGACTTCTTCAGCTTTACCACAAACCAACCTGACCCACGTGCGTTACGGCTGTTACTGACTGGTCCTCTGCTCCAGTTAAACAAGATACATGTAACCTGCTACATGACGAAGAAATGAAAAAGTTTCTTTTAGCAAATATCTGCCCACAGCCGCTCCAACAGAACCGGCACACAACAGCATGTAAGGCTATTAAATGGGTTCTGGTACAGGTTTGTATGTGTCGATGGTTCTGGTGGTCCAGTGACTCAAGTGTTGCTTTCCCCTCTGCTGATGCTGGTTCGACTCTGGGTGGGGTCGGCAGCCAGCTGACACATTTAATTTGTTTATATTTTAGTTGTAATGTTGATTTTCTGCAACATATTTATGTCTCTAAAAGTTGTTTAAATGTGGTCGTTCCTAAACAGTATTTTAGTTGAAACTCTGCTCACACATGGACTCACACCGGCTAAATAAACAAATAAATAAATAAACACATTAGTCATTAGATTTTAAACGGTATACCAATAAATGGTTGTAAACATAGAACTGGCAAGTGTAGCTAGAAAGGAAGAAAAAGGGTTTTAAACTACCTGATACTGCTGCTACGGGGAGGCGAACCTGCACAGAACTGCACGCACACCTGCCTCCACAACCACTTCACCTGATGAAGAGCAGGCGCCATCCAGTGTGTCTTTGGAGATGGGATGTATGGTTTTCCGGCGGTGTCTCAGTAGAAGTCATTTCAGAAATAATTTGTCAGAAAATCCACAGAATATCCAGATTGGAGAACCGAGACCAGACCCGCTTCGGAGGAGAGGACCAAATTGAAGCTGAGATGGGAGGAAAATGCATGAATGAGGCCAGAAATGGCTTTGGCGTGTTTCTTATGAGGAAATGACGACATAACACGGTAAACAGTTCCAAAAGTTAGATTTTATATGGAACCTTTACAAAAAAGGTTCAGTTAACTCCAACTCCGTCCTCTATCTTGCATTTTAGATGATACTAGCTATAACACCCTCTATGGTTCCAGAATGCTGTCAAGTCTGACAACTGGAAGGAATTGGACTGACTCTGATGGAATGGGCGGGGCTGACTGCAATGGGCGGGGCTGACTCTGGTGCAGCTCCGCCTTTGTGGTTCTGTAGCGAGCACCACTTGTAGTCTGGTGACACCCATGAGGCCGACCCGGTCCATCTGACACGAGCACAGCGTAAAGCTGCTCTTTCATAAGTGTTGGTCCTCTGATGTCCCAGCTTCTTCGCTAACCTTTCCCAGCGTTAACGAAGGAGCTGGAAGTCTGATGAAATATCTCCGGAGCAGCTGGGCTTGAGTGAAACCTTACAGGAGAATTTACTGATGTGCAGCACGTTATTCCTGCTAGTCTGGTGCAAACATGCACCTGAAGTCCAGCTGGTTGGAGCAGTTAGCACACGTTTAGCTTCTGATCGTGCTGCAGGGACCGGAAAAGGACCCAGCAGAGACCGGAGTTAGGGAGAATGTTTTCCAGAGGGATCTGCAGGCCATTAGGGATGGAAAACAAAGTCACATCAAGAATAATTTTCTATATTTGTGTATAAATGTTGTTTCTGCATCTTCTTATTTTCACTTTCTTAATAAATCAGCATGTTTGGACTCTGATCAGCTGGAGGCTGAACCCGTTCTCCGGGTCAAGCCGTGTTAAAATGTACAGAACTAACAGCG
>NC_091759.1:25700124-25707624 GCF_043380555.1 Nothobranchius furzeri
GAGGCTTTAGCAGGTTCCGGAGGCTTTAGGAGGTTCTGGAGGCTTTAGCAGGTTCTGGAATCTTTAGGGGGTTCTGGAGGCTTTAGCAGGTTCTGGAGGTTCTGGAGGTTCTGCAGGCTTTAGCAGGTTCTGGAGGTTTTAGCAGGTTCTGGAGGTTCTGGAGGTTCTGGAGGCTTTAGCAGGTTCTGGAGGTTCTGGAGGTTCTGCAGGCTTTAGCAGGTTCTGGAGGTTTTAGAAGGTTCTGGAGGCTTTAGCAGGTTCTGGAGGTTCTGGAGGCTTTAGCAGGTTCTGGAGCTTTTAGCAGGTTCTGGAGGTTCTGGAGGTTCTGGAGGCTTTAGCAGGTTCTGGAGGTTCTGGAGGTTCTGCAGGCTTTAGCAGGTTCTGGAGGTTTTAGAAGGTTCTGGAGGCTTTAGCAGGTTCTGGAAGTTCTGGAGGTTTTAGAAGGTTCTGGAGGCTTTACCAGGTTCTGGAGGTTTTACCAGGTTCTGGAGGCTTTAGAAGGTTCTGGAGGTTTTACCAGGTTCTGGAGGCTTTAGAAGGTTCTGGAGGCTTTAGCAGGTTCTGGAGGCTTTAGAAGGTTCTGGAGGCTTTAGCAGGTTCTGGAGGCTTTAGCAGGTTCTGGAGGCTTTAGCAGGTTCTGGAGGCTTTAGCAGGTTCTGGAGGCTTTACCAGGTTCTGGAGGCTTTACCAGGTTCTGGAGGCTTTAGAAGGTTCTGGAGGCTTTAGCAGGTTCTGGAGGCTTTAGCAGGTTCTGGAGGTTTTAGCAGGTTCTGGAGGCTTTAGCAGGTTCTGGAGGTTCTGGAGGTTTTAGCAGGTTCTGGAGGTTTTAGCAGGTTCTGGAGGCTTTAGAAGGTTCTGGAGGTTTTAGCAGGTTCTGGAGGCTTTAGAAGGTTCTGGAGGCTTTAGCAGGTTCTGGAGGCTTTAGCAGGTTCTGGAGGCTTTACCAGGTTCTGGAGGCTTTAGAAGGTTCTGGAGGCTTTAGCAGGTTCTGGAGGCTTTACCAGGTTCTGGAGGCTTTACCAGGTTCTGGAGGCTTTAGAAGGTTCTGGAGGCTTTAGCAGGTTCTGGAGGCTTTAGCAGGTTCTGGAGGTTTTAGCAGGTTCTGGAGGCTTTAGCAGGTTCTGGAGGTTCTGGAGGTTTTAGCAGGTTCTGGAGGCTTTAGAAGGTTCTGGAGGCTTTAGCAGGTTCTGGAGGCTTTAGCAGGTTCTGGAGGCTTTACCAGGTTCTGGAGGCTTTAGAAGGTTCTGGAGGCTTTAGCAGGTTCTGGAGGCTTTACCAGGTTCTGGAGGCTTTACCAGGTTCTGGAGGCTTTAGAAGGTTCTGGAGGCTTTAGCAGGTTCTGGAGGCTTTAGCAGGTTCTGGAGGTTTTAGCAGGTTCTGGAGGCTTTAGCAGGTTCTGGAGGTTCTGGAGGTTTTAGCAGGTTCTGGAGGTTTTAGCAGGTTCTGGAGGCTTTAGAAGGTTCTGGAGGTTTTAGCAGGTTCTGGAGGCTTTAGAAGGTTCTGGAGGCTTTAGCAGGTTCTGGAGGCTTTAGCAGGTTCTGGAGGCTTTACCAGGTTCTGGAGGCTTTAGAAGGTTCTGGAGGCTTTAGCAGGTTCTGGAGGCTTTACCAGGTTCTGGAGGCTTTACCAGGTTCTGGAGGCTTTAGAAGGTTCTGGAGGCTTTAGCAGGTTCTGGAGGCTTTAGCAGGTTCTGGAGGTTTTAGCAGGTTCTGGAGGCTTTAGCAGGTTCTGGAGGTTCTGGAGGTTTTAGCAGGTTCTGGAGGTTTTAGCAGGTTCTGGAGGCTTTAGGAGGTTCTGGAGGTTCTGGAGGTTCTGGAGGCTTTAGCAGGTTCTGGAATCTTTAGGGGGTTCTGGAGGTTCTGGAGGCTTTAGCAGGTTCCGGAGGCTTTAGGAGGTTCTGGAGGCTTTAGCAGGTTCTGGAATCTTTAGGGGGTTCTGGAGGCTTTAGCAGGTTCTGGAGGTTCTGGAGGTTCTGCAGGCTTTAGCAGGTTCTGGAGGTTTTAGCAGGTTCTGGAGGTTCTGGAGGTTCTGGAGGCTTTAGCAGGTTCTGGAGGTTCTGGAGGTTCTGCAGGCTTTAGCAGGTTCTGGAGGTTTTAGAAGGTTCTGGAGGCTTTAGCAGGTTCTGGAGGTTCTGGAGGCTTTAGCAGGTTCTGGAGCTTTTAGCAGGTTCTGGAGGTTCTGGAGGTTCTGGAGGCTTTAGCAGGTTCTGGAGGTTCTGGAGGTTCTGCAGGCTTTAGCAGGTTCTGGAGGTTTTAGAAGGTTCTGGAGGCTTTAGCAGGTTCTGGAAGTTCTGGAGGTTTTAGAAGGTTCTGGAGGCTTTACCAGGTTCTGGAGGTTTTACCAGGTTCTGGAGGCTTTAGAAGGTTCTGGAGGTTTTACCAGGTTCTGGAGGCTTTAGAAGGTTCTGGAGGCTTTAGCAGGTTCTGGAGGCTTTAGAAGGTTCTGGAGGCTTTAGCAGGTTCTGGAGGTTTTAGCAGGTTCTGGAGGCTTTAGCAGGTTCTGGAGGCTTTAGCAGGTTCTGGAGGCTTTAGCAGGTTCTGGAGGCTTTAGCAGGTTCTGGAGGCTTTAGAAGGTTCTGGAGGCTTTAGCAGGTTCTGGAGGCTTTAGAAGGTTCTGGAGGCTTTAGCAGGTTCTGGAGGCTTTAGCAGGTTCTGGAGGCTTTACCAGGTTCTGGAGGCTTTAGAAGGTTCTGGAGGCTTTAGCAGGTTCTGGAGGCTTTAGCAGGTTCTGGAGGTTTTAGCAGGTTCTGGAGGCTTTAGCAGGTTCTGGAGGTTCTGGAGGTTTTAGCAGGTTCTGGAGGTTTTAGCAGGTTCTGGAGGCTTTAGGAGGTTCTGGAGGTTCTGGAGGTTCTGGAGGCTTTAGCAGGTTCTGGAATCTTTAGGGGGTTCTGGAGGTTCTGGAGGCTTTAGCAGGTTCTGGAGGTTTTAGCAGGTTCCGGAGGCTTTAGGAGGTTCTGGAGGCTTTAGCAGGTTCTGGAATCTTTAGGGGGTTCTGGAGGCTTTAGCAGGTTCTGGAGGTTCTGGAGGTTCTGCAGGCTTTAGCAGGTTCTGGAGGTTTTAGCAGGTTCTGGAGGTTCTGGAGGTTCTGGAGGCTTTAGCAGGTTCTGGAGGTTCTGGAGGTTCTGCAGGCTTTAGCAGGTTCTGGAGGTTTTAGAAGGTTCTGGAGGCTTTAGCAGGTTCTGGAGGTTCTGGAGGCTTTAGCAGGTTCTGGAGCTTTTAGCAGGTTCTGGAGGTTCTGGAGGTTCTGGAGGCTTTAGCAGGTTCTGGAGGTTCTGGAGGTTCTGCAGGCTTTAGCAGGTTCTGGAGGTTTTAGAAGGTTCTGGAGGCTTTAGCAGGTTCTGGAAGTTCTGGAGGTTTTAGAAGGTTCTGGAGGCTTTACCAGGTTCTGGAGGTTTTACCAGGTTCTGGAGGCTTTAGAAGGTTCTGGAGGTTTTACCAGGTTCTGGAGGCTTTAGAAGGTTCTGGAGGCTTTAGCAGGTTCTGGAGGCTTTAGAAGGTTCTGGAGGCTTTAGCAGGTTCTGGAGGTTTTAGCAGGTTCTGGAGGCTTTAGCAGGTTCTGGAGGTTCTGGAGGTTTTAGCAGGTTCTGGAGGTTTTAGCAGGTTCTGGAGGTTCTGGAGGCTTTAGCAGGTTCTGGAATCTTTAGGGGGTTCTGGAGGTTCTGGAGGCTTTAGCAGGTTCTGGAGGTTTTAGCAGGTTCCGGAGGCTTTAGGAGGTTCTGGAGGCTTTAGCAGGTTCTGGAATCTTTAGGGGGTTCTGGAGGCTTTAGCAGGTTCTGGAGGTTCTGGAGGTTCTGGAGGCTTTAGCAGGTTCTGGAGGTTCTGGAGGTTCTGCAGGCTTTAGCAGGTTCTGGAGGTTTTAGAAGGTTCTGGAGGTTTTAGGGGGTTCTGGAAGTTCTGGAGGTTTTAGAAGGTTCTGGAGGCTTTAGCAGGTTCTGGAGGTTCTGGAGGCTTTAGCAGGTTCTGGAGCTTTTAGGGGTTTCTGGAGGTTCTGGAGGTTTTAGAAGGTTCTGGAGGCTTTAGCAGGTTCTGGAGGTTCTGGAGGCTTTAGCAGGTTCTGGAGCTTTTAGGGGGTTCTGGAAGTTCTGGAGGTTTTAGAAGGTTCTGGAGGCTTTAGCAGGTTCTGGAGGTTCTGGAGGCTTTAGCAGGTTCTGGAGGTTCTGGAGGCTTTAGCAGGTTCTGGAGCTTTTAGGGGGTTCTGGAAGTTCTGGAGGTTTTAGAAGGTTCTGGAGGCTTTAGCAGGTTCTGGAGGTTCTGGAGGCTTTAGCAGGTTCTGGAGGTTCTGGAGGCTTTAGCAGGTTCTGGAGGTTTTAGAAGGTTCTGGAGGCTTTAGCAGGTTCTGGAGGTTCTGGAGGCTTTAGCAGGTTCTGGAGCTTTTAGGGGGTTCTGGAGGTTCTGGAGGTTTTAGAAGGTTCTGGAGGCTTTAGCAGGTTCTGGAGGCTTTAGCAGGTTCTGGAGCTTTTAGGGGGTTCTGGAGGTTCTGGAGGTTTTAGCAGGTTCTGGAGGCTTTAGGAGGTTCTGGAGGTTTTAGCAGGTTCTGGAGGCTTTAGAAGGTTCTGGAGGCTTTAGAAGGTTCTGGAGGTTTTAGGGGGTTCTGGAGGCTTTAGGAGGTTCTGGAGGTTTTAGCAGGTTGTGGAGGCTTTAGAAGGTTCTGGAGGTTCTGGAGGTTTTAGGGGGTTCTGGAGGCTTTAGGAGGTTCTGGAGGTGTTAGCAGGTTCTGGAGGCTTTAGGAGGTTCTGGAGGTTTTAGCAGGTTCTGGAGGCTTTAGGAGGTTCTGGAGGTTTTAGCAGGTTCTGGAGGTTCTGGAGGCTTTAGAAGGTTCTGGAGGTTTTAGCAGGTTCTCGAGGCTTTAGAAGGTTCTGGAGGTTTTAGCAGGTTCTGGAGGCTTTAGAAGGTTCTGGAGGTTCTGGAGGTTTTAGGGGGTTCTGGAGAAGAGGCCCCAACCAGACTGAAACCCGTCTCTGTGATCCGATCCTTCTGTTGTTTTGACCTTTTGTGTCCGCAGGTCGGCCTTCTGGACCTGGAGCTGAACCGCCTCACCAAGGCCCTGTTTCTGGCCCAGGTGGTTCTGTCCGTCGTCATGGTGGCGCTGCAGGGGTTTGTGGGTCCTTGGTTCCGGAACCTTTTCCGATTCGTGGTGCTCTTCTCCTACATCATTCCCATCAGGTGGGACTCTGTTTGTCCGGAACCAGCAGAACCTCTGGTGTCAGACAAGATTTAAATGTACTCATTTCCTTTTGGGTCGGTTCCGTCCGACCCGTAGCTTACGCGTGAACCTGGACATGGGGAAGTCGGCCTACGGCTGGATGATCACGAAGGATGAAAACATTCCCGGTACCGTGGTCAGAACCAGCACCATCCCAGAGGAGCTGGGTCGGCTGGTCTACCTGCTGACGGATAAGACAGGTGGGTCCAGAGTTCTGAAGGCGGGTCGGGTTCTGGAGACACGGAGTTTGGAGATTTTGTTCATTTTAAAACCAAAGTTTTAGAAAAAATAAAAAAGTGAAACTTTTTATTTTCCTGCTGAACTTCAGGAACTTTGACTCAGAATGAAATGATCTTCAAGCGTCTCCACCTCGGAACCGTCTCCTACGGGACCGACACCATGGATGAGATCCAGAGCCACATCATCCAGTCCTACGCTCAGGTGAGTCATCGCTCACCTGCATGGCTCTGATTCCTAAATCCAGGAAGTTCAGCGGCCTGCTCCGGATTCTGGGATGGAGTTGGTCTGGTTGAGCAGCTGGTGGAGCTTTCAGGATGAGTGGAAGTCCTCAACGAGTGGAGGGTCCTGCTGGGCCTCCTCAGCTCCAGCACTTCAGAGTGTTTCCGGACATCAGGGAAACGTTCCAGGGAATCCCAGGACAGTTTGGCTTTCATCAGGATCTCAGATGTTTAACACAAACTTGTTTTTCCTCGTTACGAAACGTGGCTCCAGGTTCGAAGGTCCGGGCTCCGTGTCTTACTTCCTGCTGCTCTTTAATCGTAAATGGTTGCCAGAACGACGCCTGTACTGTTCATTCATCACGGCGTTCCTCAGCTGGTCCCCCCCCCCCCCCCCCCCCATGTGTAAATGACAGAGTCAGCTGATCCAACGCTCTTCAGCTGGTTTATTTATTTATTTATTTATTTATACAAGCTTTTAAAACTGACGGATCAGATATGAAAACATCAAAATCCCAGATTTAATCTCTTTTTTGTTTTTAAAGGAAGAAAAATGGTGTGTGTGTGTGTGTGTGTGTGTGTGTGTGTGTGTGTGTGTGTGTGTGTGTGTGTGTGTGTGTGTGTGTGTGTGTGTGTGTGCGTGCGTGCGTGCGTGCTTCTTCTGTGTTGGTTTAATTACTTCCTGTTTCAGGGGCCGTCTCAGCCATCCGCCGGTGCCGCTGCAGGCGGGGCCACGCCGTCCCGGAAGCCTCAAACCTCCGGTCCGAAGATCCGTAAGAGCGTCAGCAGCCGCATCCACGAAGCTGTGAAGGCCATCGCCCTGTGTCACAATGTCACGCCGGTCTACGAGTCCCACCCGGGTGTGAACGGAGAGACGGAGTCTGCAGAGGCCGACCAGGATTTCAGCGACGACAACCGCACCTACCAGGCCTCCAGTCCGGATGAGGTAAGGCAAGCCAGTGGATTATTAATCTTTTAAACTTCTGGACTGGTTCAGATCCACCAATCAGAACCTGCAGCTACAGCCATGGTGCATTCACAGACAGGAAAGAAATGGGATCTTTGAGTTTCCGACCGATCGTGCTGTTTGTCGGCCGATTTAAGAGTGTGGTGATTCGTGTGGCGTTCATTTGGCTAACCGTTAATGAGAAGAGTTTCAACGCGCTCGTCCGCGGCTGCAGGTGGACGACGGAGCGTCGTTTCTATGTTCGTTACGACGCTCCGTCTTCCACCTGAAGCCGTGGACGAGCGCGTTGTTACTGTCGTCATAGATTTGGGTCACTTCTGTGACACCGACCAATGAGGAGAGGTCTTACATCACTCACAGCAAGGCCCCGCCCACTAACCCACTTTTCATCTCAAACTAAAAACTAGTTTTCAGACCAGCAAACGGAGACGGGCGAACGAAACCTGAAGTCTAAACGTCTACGATCCGCTTTTGTTCCTAAAACCAGCGTTGGTCTGGAGGATTCAGAACGATGAGATTAAATAATCCGGATTAAAGGAGGTTCATCTTGAAGGCTCCTGTCATACCAGGTGATGAACCTGCAGCTGTTCAGCTCGCTCGCCCGGCTGCTGCGCTCTCTCTCTCTCTCTGGTCGATCGATATCTAATTTCCTCCCAGACCGTCGGCGAAACCTCCTCCTGCTTCATGTCTAGATCAGAACTCCGGTTCCGTGTTCTGGACCCGGTACTTTTCCTGGTCTTTAAACACACCTCCACACAGCAGCGATAAAAGAATCCAACATTTTCCTGGTCCGTGAACTCATCACCATGCTAGCTGGACCGGAACCGAACCTGTGACCAAATCAGACGGCTGAATAAATGTTTTCAAAGATAA
>NC_091759.1:25715124-25730124 GCF_043380555.1 Nothobranchius furzeri
GGCACGCTTTTATTCTGAAAGGGCCTTCTCAAGAATCTTTAGTCTGGATCCAGGCACGCTTTTATTCTGAAAGAGCCTATTCCTTAATCCTACTTTAATCTGGGTCCAGGCACACTTTTGTTCTGAAAGGGCCTTGTCAAGAATCTTACTTTAGTCTGGATCCAGGCACGCTTTTATTCTGAAAGGGCCTTCTCAAGAATCTTTAGTCTGGATCCAGGCACGCTTTTATTCTGAAAGAGCCTATTCCTTAATCCTACTTTAATCTGGGTCCAGGCACACTTTTGTTCTGAAAGGGCCTTGTCAAGAATCTTACTTTAGTCTGGATCCAGGCACGCTTTTATTCTGAAAGAGCCTATTCCTTAATCCTACTTTAGTCTGGATCCAGGCACGCTTTTATTCTGAAAGGGCCTTCTCAAGAATCTTACTTTAGTCTGGATCCAGGCACGCTTTTATTCTGAAAGGGCCTTCTCAAGAATCTTACTTTAGTCTGGATCCAGGCACGCTTTTATTCTGAAAGGGCCTCCTCAAGAATCTTACTTTAGTCTGGATCCAGGCACACTTTTATTCTGAAAGGGCCTTCTCAAGAATCTTACTTTAGTCTGGGTCCAGGCACACTTTTATTCTGAAAGGGCCTTCTCAAGAATCTTACTTTAGTCTGGGTCCAGGCACACTTTTATTCTGAAAGGGCCTGTTTTTATTTCTCCCTGGCTGGTTTGGGACAACAAAATTCCCGTAGGGATGATGAAGGAATCTAAAAGTGGACAGATCAAATGTATTTCAGAATAAAGTTGCGATCAGCTGTTGGAAACAAAATGATTACAACCTGATTGATTCTATTTTAAAGTGACAAAGTCATTTATTGAAGAAAATGTACTTTTTTAACTAAAACATCATTTTAACACTTTATTTTGAAGTTTCGATGGAAGTTCTTCCTGATCTGAGTGTTCTCCTTCTCTCTGGCGCCACCAGGTGGAATCCTGATGTACGGCGCTCTGGTTCTGTTCGAGTCGGAGTTCGTGCACGTGGTGGCCATCTCCTTTACGGCGTTGGTCCTCACCGAGCTGCTGATGGTGGCGTTGACCATCCGGACCTGGCACTGGCTCATGGTTCTGGCCGAGTTCTTCAGTTTGGGTTGCTACCTCGCCTCGCTCGCCTTCCTCAACGAGTACTTCGGTAAGCGTGGAGCTCCTGCCGGTTCTCTGCTGCTGCAGGGGGAACCTGAGACCCGAGAACCGTTTCACATCAAAGCTGAAGGAATTCAGAAGAACCGGCTCAGTCATGAGTCCTGGAGGACGTTAAAGAGCAGAACCGGGTTCCTCTGGGCCGAACGCAACAGAACCGGGTTCCTCTGGGCCGAACGCAACAGAACCGTAACAAGAACATGAATCTCATGATGAACGATAAACACAGCTCAGCTCGGCCTTTTAGTCCAGATGGGCTGGTTCTGGGGGGGGGGTCATGACCTCTGCAGAGAACCTTCAGACTTTCCTTAGGTGGTTCTGGTGAAGCTTGACCGGTTCTGGTAAAGGTTCTGGTGAAGCCTGACTGGTTCTGGTGAAGCCCAAACGGTTCTGGTGAAGCCTGACTGGTTCTGGTGAAGCCCAAACGGTTCTGGTGAAGACCGGCCGGTTCTGGTGAAGCCTGACTGGTTCTGGTGAAGCCCAAACGGTTCTGGTGAAGCCTGACCGGTTCTGGTGAAGCCCAAACGGTTCTGGTGAAGCCCAAACGGTTCTGGTGAAGCCTGACTGGTTCTGGTGAAGCCCAAACGGTTCTGGTGAAGACCGGCCGGTTCTGGTGAAGCCTGACTGGTTCTGGTGAAGCCCAAACGGTTCTGGTGAAGCCTGACCGGTTCTGGTGAAGCCCAAACGGTTCTGGTGAAGCCCGACCGGTTCTGGTGAAGCCTGACTGGTTCTGGTGAAGCCCAAACGGTTCTGGTGAAGACCGGCCGGTTCTGGTGAAGGTTCTGGTGAAGCCCGACCGGTTCTGGTGAAGGTTCTGGTTGAGCCCGACCGGTTCTGGTGAAGGTTCTGGTTGAGCCCGACCGGTTCTGGTGAAGCCTGACTGGTTCTGGTGAAGCCCAAACGGTTCTGGTGAAGCCTGACTGGTTCTGGTGAAGCCCAAACGGTTCTGGTGAAGCCCGACCGGTTCTGGTGAAGCCTGACTGGTTCTGGTGAAGCCCAAACGGTTCTGGTGAAGCCTGACTGGTTCTGGTGAAGCCCAAACGGTTCTGGTGAAGACCGGCCGGTTCTGGTTAAGCCCGACCGGTTCTGGTGAAGGTTCTGGTGAAGCCCGACCGGTTCTGGTGAAGGTTCTGGTTGAGCCCGACCGGTTCTGGTTGAGCCTTCTTCTCTTCTGTGACCTTTGGTTCCGGGGTCACCTTTCTCTTCTCTACACCTGACTCCTCTTTCCTCTCTCCCGGTTCTCTCCTCCTCCTGATGTTCCGGACAGGGATCGGCCGGGTGTCGCCGGGAGCGTTCCTCGGTACGTTCTGGGTCCGTCCTCTCTGTTGGTTCTGCCCTGTTCTCCATCGTCTGGTGTTTCTGTTGTGATTGGACCGGTTCCAGAACCAGAAACGGTCTGACCGGGTTCTGTTTGCTCCTCAGACTTGACCTTCATCACCACGTGGCCGTTCCTGTGGAAGGTGTCGGCCATCACCCTCGTCAGCTGTCTTCCTCTCTACATCCTCAAGTACCTGAAGCGCAAGTTCTCCCCCCCGAGCTACTCCAAGCTGTCCACCTGATCCCGACGGGTGGGTTCTGACCCTGACCCGTGCAAGTCGAGGTAACGGTGCATCAGTCGTAAACTAACCGGGTCGGGTTCTGACCCAGACGGGTCGGTTCGGGTCGTCTGCCTTCTCTCAAACTCATTTTTGTACCGTCTGGATTTGACGTTCACGAGGTTTTTTAGGTGTTTTTTATAAAACGTTTTTCCTGGACGATTGAAACCCGACGAGCACCAAACCAGAACCAGCGCGATCGGATCAGCAGCTCTGGTGACCTCTGACCTCTGACGCCTGCTTCCTGGCAGCTCGCTTCTGGACCTGAGACTCGTCTGCTTTCTACTCCTGAGGACGAATGAGTTTTATCATTCGCTCCTTTTACATGGAAAACCGCCACGGATGCTCTGGGACGAGAAAGGGGCGGGGCTTTTCTTCTGCATCGCTCCAGAAATCTTCTGATCACATTGCTGGAAGACGAGAATGTAAAGATTTCCTGATTCTCCGATGGGAACGATGCGTCTGAGACGTGAAATGTTGTTTTTGTACTTTCCTAAGCTGGGATGATGTTTCCTGTGGAATTCCGTGTTGGTGTGAAGTTTTGTGTATTCTGGCTTTCCTAACAGTGTTATTTATGGGATGGTGGTGAATAAAAACAGCTGTGATGAATGAGTGAATGAACGTATTTGTGCTGAGCTTCACCGTTTGGCCTCTAGGTGGAGACAGAGACGGATCCGGATTTAGTCAGAATAAAAATCCAAGATGAGTTTTTAGTGTTGAGCTACTTTTATTTTATCAAAGGAAGAAAAATTCCATCAGATCCCAAATTAGGAAAATGAAACCTGAAGAAACCTGGAGTCACAAATGAAACCCTGATCCCGTTCTGATGGGCTCCACAGATATTCCTGAACAACACTGGCTCCTTTGGGAAAGTGGAGTGTTTTCTGCTCCGGAGCATACAGGCGTGTGTTAACACACTGATGCTGCCCTTCAATCTCGGAAAGGTCAAAGGTCATTCTCAAACTAGCGATTTTCACTAGTGAAAACCATTTAGGACATCCTGTCTTCCCAGGAGTGGACGTCCCAGCAGAGTCACCCAGAGGTCGAAGGTCACGGCCGGACTGTCACTCCCTCTGGTAAAAACGAAGCACCAGGGTTTGTGGTGGTGATCACCCATAATGCACTGCTGCACCCACTCCCGGACCGATTCTGCTTTTAAGGCCGATACCGATTTCTGATTCTTGTTAATTATAAATAACGGGATAAAATTTCAGTCCCTGGAGGTGAAAACTTCCCGTTAGTCCCTGCGGGAGGTTCCGTTTCTGTCCGTGGACTTTTATAGAAACAACGTGATTCCTGCTTATTTTTATGTTTGGTGACATTTTAGATGAAGACGAAACCGTTGATCTCAGGATTTCTGAGACGACGTTCCCCGTTCTCTAATCAGACGGTTCTGAGGAACGATCTGTTATCAATTTGTTCCCATGGAGCAGGATGTGATGGTCCGATGGCTTCTGGATGTTCCTGACCGGACCAGACAGGAACTCCCTGGATTATTATTCCTGGTTTTGGAGAGGATGTGAGCTGGATTATTCAGGATTTTAGAGGATCAGAAACGTTTGGATGCAGCTGAAGTCGGAGTGTGTTTTTGACTGTTGGATTAAACGACGGGATGTTTAGTCTCGGCTGGAGCTGAGAGAGTCTCTAATCTAATCTGACGGTGCGCTGAACCAAACCCTTCTCCACCAAGCAGGATCTCATCTGTCCCAGAAGTGGGAGAAGCTTCAGGCGCGGGAGCGTTTGTCACATTTACTTCAGCGTTTTGTTTTTACTCTGGAAGCGGAGACCTGCCATTATGCCATTATACTATCCGGTTACGGCTCAGTCGGAGCGGCTGAGTGGCTTCGGAAGCCCAGCTCGCTCCGACTCAGCTGCTTATAAAATTCCGCAGCAGCCGGTTTGTATCAAGGAGATAAAGTTACTGTCGGAGATGTTTGCTGAGCGGCTGCAGGAGGTCGCCGAGTTCAAAAGAAAAAGTTAAAATAAGTTAGTTTTTAGGATTTTCCCTCTGCTTATCCGAGCTTGGACTGATCCAGAAGGAGTCCCAGACCTCCTGCCCAGAGAAACTCTAGTTCCTCCTGGAGGATCCCTAAAGCGGAACTCATCTCAAATTCCTGGATCAGAAGTTCCTGTAAAATCTCTGGAAGAACTGCGATCCAAACCCGTACCATCAGGACCTCCATCACAGAGCCGGGCTTTTGCCACGTGGCTTCGGTTTGGTTAACCAGAGTCTGGACTTCTGATCCATGTTCACATTGTGGTTCTGGGTCATCACAGGTGAAGTTCAGAGAAGCTAGTGAAGGTGAAGGTTGTCGATCATCCAGGTCTCGGCTCTCGTAGTCGGTTCTGAACAAAAGGAACAGGATTTTTTGGAGGCGTTTTTAAAACGTTTTGCACCTAAAGAGTTCCGAGTAGCGAGCTCCATTAATAGGAGCTAGCTTAGGAATCCAGCCCATGTCTCCTCAGGAGGCTTGTTATGCTTCCTTTCCCTGAGTGGAATGGTCTGGGTTGGAGACGATCCCTAGCCGTACCACTCCACAGTCTTATGGACCTACGACAGAAGGGGCCCACGAACAGCACGGGGGAAAAAAGCATCCCAACCCCGCCTCCAACCTGTCCTGGAGCCCTCCATGGTACCACAGCTCCATCCTGGTCCACCTGAGAACGGTGTTGGTCACATTCCTGAAGGTTTGTTTTCCCATTAAAATGTCCGAACATCAGTACCTGCAAGATTAAAGTTCTTGTGGAATAGAGTCTGGACCTGGACCTGGACCTGGACTTGTCTCTTCTGAGCTGTGACATAATTCACTTGTTATTGAAACTGCATTAATAAAGTTCAGACGACCTAAACCTTCCTGTGGGTTTAGTTACTTTAACCTTCCTGTGGGTTTAGTTAATTTAACCTTCCTGTGGGTTTAGTTACTTTAACCTTCCTGTGGGTTTAGTTACATTAACCTTCCTGTGGGTTTAGTTACTTTAACCTTCCTGTGGGTTTAGTTACTTTAACCTTCCTGTGGGTTTAGTTACTTTAACCTTCCTGTGGGTTTAGTTAATTTAACCTTCCTGTGGGTTTAGTTACTTTAACCTTCCTGTGGGTTTAGTTACATTAACCTTCCTGTGGGTTTAGTTACTTTAACCTTCCTGTGGGTTTAGTTAATTTAACCTTCCTGTGGGTTTAGTTAATTTAACCTTCCTGTGGGTTTAGTTACTTTAACCTTCCTGTGGGTTTAGTTAATTTAACCTTCCTGTGGGTTTAGTTAATTTAACCTTCCTGTGGGTTTAGTTAATTTAACCTTCCTGTGGGTTTAGTTACTTTAACCTTCCTGTGGGTTTAGTTACTTTAACCTTCCTGTGGGTTTAGTTACTTTAACCTTCCTGTGGGTTTAGTTAATTTAACCTTCCTGTGGGTTTAGTTAATTTAACCTTCCTGTGGGTTTAGTTACTTTAACCTTCCTGTGGGTTTAGTTACTTTAACCTTCCTGTGGGTTTAGTTAATTTAACCTTCCTGTGGGTTTAGTTAATTTAACCTTCCTGTGGGTTTAGTTACTTTAACCTTCCTGTGGGTTTAGTTAATTTAACCTTCCTGTGGGTTTAGTTAATTTAACCTTCCTGTGGGTTTAGTTACTTTAACCTTCCTGTGGGTTTAGTTACTTTAACCTTCCTGTGGGTTTAGTTACTTTAACCTTCCTGTGGGTTTAGTTAATTTAACCTTCCTGTGGGTTTAGTTAATTTAACCTTCCTGTGGGTTTAGTTACTTTAACCTTCCTGTGGGTTTAGTTACTTTAACCTTCCTTTGGGTTTAGATACTTTAACCTTCCTGTGGGTTTAGTTACTTTAACCTTCCTGTGGGTTTAGTTAATTTAACCTTCCTGTGGGTTTAGTTACTTTAACCTTCCTGTGGGTTTAGTTAATTTAACCTTCCTGTGGGTTTAGTTAATTTAACCTTCCTGTGGGTTTAGTTACTTTAACCTTCCTGTGGGTTTAGTTAATTTAACCTTCCTGTGGGTTTAGTTACTTTAATCATCTTGTGGGTTTAGTTACTTTAACCTTCCTGTGGGTTTAGTTACTTTAACCTTCCTGTGGGTTTAGTTACTTTAACCATCCTGTGGGTCTAGTTACTTTAACCTTCCTGTGGGTTTAGTTACTTTAACCTTCCTGTGGGTTTAGTTACTTTAACCTTCCTTTGGGTTTAGTTACTTTAACCTTCCTGTGGGTTTAGTTGCTTTAACTATCCAGTGGGTTTAGTTACTTTAACCTTCCTGTGGGTTTAGTTACTTTAACCTTCCTGTGGGTTTAGATACTTTAACCATCCTGTGGGTTTAGTTACTTTAACCTTCCTGTGGGTTTAGTTAATTTAACCTTCCTGTGGGTTTAGTTAATTTAACCTTCCTGTGGGTTTAGTTACTTTAACCTTCCTGTGGGTTTAGTTAATTTAACCTTCCTGTGGGTTTAGTTACTTTAATCATCTTGTGGGTTTAGTTACTTTAACCTTCCTGTGGGTTTAGTTACTTTAACCTTCCTGTGGGTTTAGTTACTTTAACCATCCTGTGGGTCTAGTTACTTTAACCTTCCTGTGGGTTTAGTTACTTTAACCTTCCTGTGGGTTTAGTTACTTTAACCTTCCTTTGGGTTTAGTTACTTTAACCTTCCTGTGGGTTTAGTTGCTTTAACTATCCAGTGGGTTTAGTTACTTTAACCTTCCTGTGGGTTTAGTTACTTTAACCTTCCTGTGGGTTTAGATACTTTAACCATCCTGTGGGTTTAGTTACTTTAACCATCCTGTGGGTTTAGTTACTTTAACCTTCCTGTGGGTTTAGTTACTTTAACCTTCCTGTGGGTTTAGTTACTTTAACCATCCTGTGGGTTTAGTTACTTTAACCTTTCTGTGGGTTTAGTTACTTTAACCATCCTGTGGGTTTAGTTACTTTAACCTTCCTGTGGGTTTAGATACTTTAACCATCCTGTGGGTTTAGTTACTTTAACCTTCCTGTGGGTTTAGTTACTTTAACCTTCCTGTGGGATTAGTTACTTTAACCTTCCTGTGGGATTAGTTACTTTAACCTTCCTGTGGGTTTAGTTACTTTAACCATCCTGTGGGTTTAGTTACTTTAACCATCCTGTGGGTTTAGTTACTTTAACCTTCCTGTGGGTTTAGTTACTTTAACCTTCCTTACTTTAACCTTCCTGTGGGTTTAGTTACTTTAACCTTCCTTACTTTAACCATCCTGTGGGTTTAGTTACTTTAACCTTCCTTACTTTAACCATCCTGTGGGTTTAGTTACTTTAACCTTCCTTACTTTAACCATCCTGTGGGTTTAGTTACTTTAACCTTCCTGTGGGTTTAGTTACTTTAACCATCCTGTGGGTTTAGTTACTTTAACCATCCTGTGGGTTTAGTTACTTTAACCTTCCTGTGGGTTTAGTTACTTTAACCTTCCTTACTTTAACCATCCTGTGGGTTTAGTTACTTTAACCATCCTGTGGGTTTAGTTACTTTAACCTTCCTGTGGGTTTAGTTACTTTAACCTTCCTTACTTTAACCATCCTGTGGGTTTAGCTACTTTAACCTTCCTGTGGATTTAGTTACTTTAACCTTCCTGTGGGTTTAGTTACTTTAACCATCCTGTGGGTTTAGTTACTTTAACCTTCCTGTGGGTTTAGTTAGTTTTTGAACCTTTATTGTGGGTTTAGTAACTTTTTGAACCTTTACCGTGGGTTTAGTTACTTTTTAAACCTTTATTGTGGGTTTAGTTACTTTTGAAACCTTTACTGTGGGTTTAGTTACTTTTTTAACCATCCTGTGGGTTTAGTTACTTTTTGAACCGTTACTGCTGGTTTAGTTACTTTTTGAACCTTTACTGTGGGTTTAGTTACATGTTTTACCTTTACTATGGGTTTAGTTACTTTTTGAACCTTTACTGTGGGTTTAGTTACTTTTTGAACCTTTACTGTGGGTTTAGTTACTTTAACCTTCCTGTGGGTTTAGAGCACTTTAACCTTCCTGTGGGTTTAGTTACTTTAACCTTCCTGTGGGTATAGTTACTTTAACCATCCAGTGGGTTTAGTTACTTTAACCTTCCTGTGGGTTTAGTTACTTTAACCTTCCTGTGGGTTTAGATACTTTAACCATCCTGTGGGTTTAGTTACTTTAACCATCCTGTGGGTTTAGTTACTTTAACCTTCCTGTGGGTTTAGTTACTTTAACCTTCCTGTGGGTTTAGTTACTTTAACCATCCTGTGGGTTTAGTTACTTTAACCTTTCTGTGGGTTTAGTTACTTTAACCATCCTGTGGGTTTAGTTACTTTAACCTTCCTGTGGGTTTAGATACTTTAACCATCCTGTGGGTTTAGTTACTTTAACCTTCCTGTGGGTTTAGTTACTTTAACCTTCCTGTGGGATTAGTTACTTTAACCTTCCTGTGGGATTAGTTACTTTAACCTTCCTGTGGGTTTAGTTACTTTAACCATCCTGTGGGTTTAGTTACTTTAACCATCCTGTGGGTTTAGTTACTTTAACCTTCCTGTGGGTTTAGTTACTTTAACCTTCCTTACTTTAACCTTCCTGTGGGTTTAGTTACTTTAACCTTCCTTACTTTAACCATCCTGTGGGTTTAGTTACTTTAACCTTCCTTACTTTAACCATCCTGTGGGTTTAGTTACTTTAACCTTCCTTACTTTAACCATCCTGTGGGTTTAGTTACTTTAACCTTCCTGTGGGTTTAGTTACTTTAACCATCCTGTGGGTTTAGTTACTTTAACCATCCTGTGGGTTTAGTTACTTTAACCTTCCTGTGGGTTTAGTTACTTTAACCTTCCTTACTTTAACCATCCTGTGGGTTTAGTTACTTTAACCATCCTGTGGGTTTAGTTACTTTAACCTTCCTGTGGGTTTAGTTACTTTAACCTTCCTTACTTTAACCATCCTGTGGGTTTAGCTACTTTAACCTTCCTGTGGATTTAGTTACTTTAACCTTCCTGTGGGTTTAGTTACTTTAACCATCCTGTGGGTTTAGTTACTTTAACCTTCCTGTGGGTTTAGTTAGTTTTTGAACCTTTATTGTGGGTTTAGTAACTTTTTGAACCTTTACCGTGGGTTTAGTTACTTTTTAAACCTTTATTGTGGGTTTAGTTACTTTTGAAACCTTTACTGTGGGTTTAGTTACTTTTTTAACCATCCTGTGGGTTTAGTTACTTTTTGAACCGTTACTGCTGGTTTAGTTACTTTTTGAACCTTTACTGTGGGTTTAGTTACATGTTTTACCTTTACTATGGGTTTAGTTACTTTTTGAACCTTTACTGTGGGTTTAGTTACTTTTTGAACCTTTACTGTGGGTTTAGTTACTTTAACCTTCCTGTGGGTTTAGAGCACTTTAACCTTCCTGTGGGTTTAGTTACTTTAACCTTCCTGTGGGTATAGTTACTTTAACCATCCTGTGGGTTTAGTTACTTTAACCTTCCTGTGGGTTTAGTTACTTTAACCTTCCTGTGGGTTTAGTTACTTGAACCATCCTGTGGGTTTAGTTACTTTAACCATCCTGTGGGTTTAGGGACTTGAACCTTCCTGTGGGTTTAGTTACTTTAACCATCCTGTGGGTTTAGTTACTTTAACCTTCCTTACTTTAACCATCCTGTGGGTTTAGTTACTTTAACCATCCTGTGGGTTTAGTTACTTTAACCTTCCTGTGGGTTTAGTTACTTTAACCATCCTGTGGGTTTAGTTACTTTAACCTTCCTTACTTTAACCATCCTGTGGGTTTAGTTACATTAACCTTCCTTACTTTAACCATCCTGTGGGTTTAGTTACTTTAACCATCCTGTGGGTTTAGTTACTTTAACCTTCTTTACTTTAACCATCCTGTGGGTTTAGTTATTTTAACCTCCCTTACTTTAACCATCCTGTGGGTTTAGCTACTTTAACCTTCCTGTGGATTTAGTTACTTTAACCTTCCTGTGGGTTTAGTTACTTTAACCTTCCTGTGGGTTTAGTTACTTTAACCTTCCTGTGGGTTTAGTTACTTGAACCTTTCTGTGGGTTTAGCTACTTGAACCTTTCTGTGGGTTTAGCTACTTGAACCTTCCTTGGGGTTTAGTTACTTTTTGACCCATCCTGTGGGTTTAGTTGCTTTAACCATCCTGTGGGTTTAGTTACTTTTTTACCATCCTGCGGGTTTAGTTACTTTAACCATCCTGTGGGTTTAGTTACTTTTTGAACCGTTACTGCTGGTTTAGTTACTTTTTGAACCTTTACTGTGGGTTTAGTTCCTTGTTGAAACTTTACTGTGGGTTTAGTTAGTTTTGAAGTTTTACAGTTTTTTTAGTTACTTTTTGAACCTTTACCCTGGGTTTAGTTACTTTTTAAACCTTTATTTTGGGTTTAGTTACTTTTTAAACCTTTACTGTGGGTTTAGTTACTTTTTTAACGATCCTGTCTGTTTAGTTACTTTTCAAACCATTACTGTGGGTTTAGTTACTTTTTGAACCTTTACTGTGGGTTTAGTTACATGTTTTACCTTTACTGTGGGTTTAGTTACTTTTTGAACCTTTACTGTCAGTTTAGTTACTTTTCTTACCTTTACTGTTTGTTTAGTTACTTTTTGAACCATTACTGTGGGTTTAGTTACTTTTTGAAACTTCACAGTTGGTTTATTTACATTTTTTACCTTTACTGTGGGTTTAGTTACTTTTTCAAGTTTTACTGTGGATTTAGTAACATTTTTTACCTTTACAGTGGATTTAGTTACTTTTTGAACCTTTACTGTGCATTTAGGTTTTTTTAAACCTTTACTGTGGATTTAGTTACATTTTTACCTTTACTGTGGGTTTAGTTACTTTATGAACATTTACTGTGGGTTTAGTTTTTGAACCTTTACTGTGGATTTAGTTACATTTTTTACCTGTACTGTGGATTTAGTAACTTTTTGAACTTATACTGTGGGTTTAATTACTTTTTGAACCTTTACTGTGGATTTAGTTACTTTTTGAACCTTTACTGTGGGTTTAGTTATTTTAGAACCTTTCCTGTGGATTTAGTTACTTTGTGAACCTTTACTGTGGATTTAGTTACTTTTTGAACCTTTACTGTGGGTTTAGTTACTTTATGAACCTTTACTGTGGGTTTAGTTAGTTTTTGAACCTTTACTGTGGATTTAGTTACATTTTTTACCTGTACTGTGGATTTAGTTACTTTTTGAACCTATACTGTGGGTTTAATTACTTTTTGAACCTTTACTGTGGATTTAGTTACTTTTTGAACCTTTGCTATGGGTTTAGTGACTTTTTGAACCTTTACTGTCGGGTTAGTTACTTTTCTTACCTTTACTGTTTGTTTAGTTACTTTTTGAACCATTACTGTGGGTTTAGTTACTTTTTGAAGCTTCACTGTGGGTTTATTTACATTTTTTACCTTTACTGTGGATTTAGTTACTTTTTGAACCTTTACTGTGGATTTAGTTACACTTTTTACCTTTACTGTGGATTTAGTTACTTTTTGAACCTTTACTGTGGGTTTTGTTACTTTTTGAACCTTTACTATGGGTTTAGTTACTTTTAGAACCTTTACTGTGGATTTAGTTACCCTTGAACCTTTACTGTGGATTTAGTTACTTTTTGAGCCTTTACTGTGGGTTTAGTTACTTTTTGAACCTTTACTGTGGGTTTAGTTACGTAATGAACCTTTACTGTGTGTTTAGTTACTTTTTGAACCTTTACTGTGGATTTAGTGACATTTTTTACCTTTACTGTGGGTTTAGTTACTTTTTGAACCTTTACTGTGGGTTTAGTTACTTTATGAACCTTTACTGTGGGTTTAGTTAGTTTTTGAACCTTTACTGTGGATTTAGTTACATTTTTTACCTGTACTGTGGATTTAGTTACTTTTTGAACCTATACTGTGGGTTTAATTACTTTTTGAACCTTTACTGTAAATTTAGTTACTTTTTGAACCTTTATTGTGGGTTTAGTTACTTTATGAACCTTTACTGTGGCTTTAGTTACTTTTTGAACCTTTTCTGTGGATTTAGTTACTTTTTGAACCTTTACTGTGGGTTTAGTTACTTTATGAACCTTTACTGTGTGTTTAGTAACTTTTTGAACCTATACTGTGGGTTTAATTACTTTTTGAACCTTTACTGTGGATTTAGTTACTTTTTGAACCTGTACTGTGGGTTTAGTTACTTTTTGAACCTTTACTGTGGGTTTAGTTACTTTTTGAACCTTTACTGTGGGTTTAGTTACTTTTTGAACCTTTACTGTGGATTTAGTTACATTTTGAACCTTTACTGTGGGGTTAGTTACTTTTTGGACCTTTACTGTGGCTTTAGTTACTTTTTGAACCTTTACTATGGGTTTAGTTACTTTTTGAACCTTTACTGTGGATTCAGTGACATTTTATACCTTTACTGTGGGTTTAGTTACTTTTTGAACCTTACTGTGGGTTTAGTTAGTTTTTTAACCTTTACTGTGGGTTTAGTTAGTTTTTGAACCTTTACTATGGATTTAGTCTCTCTCTCTCTGAGCTGTTGCTCCACTCTCCGTCTGAGGACCATCTCCCTCGGCTCTGGGGCCTCCTCCCTTACCCGTATCCATGGTGACATGCTCCACAACAGGAAACAGAGCTGGGGATTCCGTCACTAAACTGGGAACGTTGACGGCAGGCAGCAAGTCCAACCTCCCAACGGAGAAAATACGAATGAAGAGCTTTATTCCTTAAAACTATCAGAATAAAAACTGAAAAGTTGTTCTGTTTTCCAGATGACACCACATTCCTCAGACCCTGTTTCCCTCTCAGTGTGTGTGTGTGTGTGTGTGTGTGTGTGTGTGTGTGTGTGTGTTTTAATCTGCTCCTTGCGTTGACTAGTTTCTATCGTTGTTCGTGAAGCAACAGTGACAGAGGAGCTGAGGGCCCTCAGAGGGTTGCAGGTTCGAGTGCCGCTCAGTCTGCTTTAGTGCTGTTGGGCAGGACACTTCCCCCTCCTTACCTGCTGGTGGTGGTCAGAGAGCAGTGTGTTTCAGGGCAGCTGTAGCTACGATGCAGCTCACCACCACCAGTGTGTGAATGGGTGTGTTGTAAAGTGCCTTGGGGGGTTGTAGATGCAAACACAGGACGTGCCAGTGCAGTGAGCCCCTCTAACCCTGACATGTTTGTTCTGCGAGGGTCAGAAAGTTTTTACGGATGATCCTGGACCCACTAAGTTCTGGCTCTGGTTCCTGATGTGTCCACTGAGCGGCACCAGACCCAGATGTTAAAGCTACAGAATTCAGAAGCTGATTGACACCTGAGCTCAGGTGTTTACACCCCTGGCCCGGTCCGGCCTGGTTCTGGCCCAGCAGAACAAAATGAATATACAAGCAGTGGCCAGGCTCATGTCCTGTGACGGAACCTCTGATCGGGTTTCACCAGAACCATCAGGGTCTGGAACAGGGCCGGGACAAGGATAGGGACCAGTAATTCTCTGCCAGGGACCGGGTCTGGACCTGAGACCCGCAGGCAGCAGCTGGAGCTCCATGAAGGTTCTCACCTCAGAGCCAAATATCCAGGTTCTGGTGTTTGGGTCGGATGATTTTGGACTGAACCGGAAATAGAAAAAGAGTTTCAGGGACGTTAAACAAGCTGAAGGATCCCTTCAGATCAGAGGGTCTTTATGGTTCTGGAGCAGGTCCCAGTCCTACCAGGACCCACCGGATCTAACCCAGAACCAGAACTGAAACGGTGTCTGGAACCTCCGGAAGGAGTCCGGCTCCGACCCGCCCCGGGATTCCCTGATTGGCCCCTCCGCCTCAGGAGTCAGAGGATCTCCTCCGGACCCATCTGGAGGTCGGGAATGTGGATGCTGCGTCAGCGCGCGGAGGGCGGCGCGTGCGCGCCGAGGTGATCCCCGCGTTTAAAAGCGCCGCAGATCTCAGTGCGTCACAGCGACCCAGTAGAACCAGAACCGCTCCGAACAAAGCTCGTTCGAGTTTTCTCCTGCTTTGGATCCGGTTCGCTTCGTCTTGGACGGAACCGGCGGCTCGGTTCGGACCGTTCGCACCAGCTGGGAGGATTTATGGAGCGGGACTCTGTTCGGTCCATCTGAACTTTCTCTGCTCGGAGGACAACATGAAGTCTGCAGAAGAAGGTAAGTTTTATTCTTCATGTCGGTTCTGGACTCTGAACCCGGACCAGGTTCGGGTTTTTGGACTTTCTCAGTTAAAATCGGAGCTGCGGTGAGCGCGCGCTCCTCCCAGCT
>NC_091759.1:25735124-25742624 GCF_043380555.1 Nothobranchius furzeri
CGTGGTAGAGGAGTTGAGTGGCTGAGGGTTTTAGGTTCAATCCTGACTTGGTCTGTGTCAGTCGTTGTGTCCTTGAGCAAGACATTTCACCCTCCTGCCTGCTGGGGGTGGTCGGAGGGACCGGTGGCGTCTGTACGGCTGTCTGGCCTCTGTGAGTGTGTCCCAGGCCAGCTGTGGCTACGATGTAGCCCATCACCACCAGGGTGTGAATGTTTGGATGATGAGCGCTCTGGATGTAAAGGTGACAGTCCTACCCACTTACCTGTTGTCTGCTCACCTGAGTGAAGCCCCGCCTACCCAGCTGCTCATTATCATTGTGTTCTTTAACCAGCTGCAGCAGGACCTACTGGCTGAAAGAAGAATTACATCTACCCTGCAGCAGCCTGTTGTAGCTAGAGCTAACAACGAGCTAACGCTACCACAAGCCAACTGATGCTAAATAAGGCAGGAAGTCAGAAGATCCCCACTGCTGGACAAACACTATTACTCACAAGTCCAGTTGCAACAAAGCCAGGTCACCATCATCATCTGCTTTTGTAGCCTCCTTTAGCTCCCTCGGACTAGCGTAGGTCGCGCCAACGTTCACTCTGGTTTTAGCTCTTTGCTTCACCTTAAAAGACACGACTCTCCTACTTTACTTCCAGGCTCCGCCATGATGCCAACCAAAAAAATAAACTCCTTCTTTTTCTTCTTGTTTTTTTTTTGATGGTCTACGTACTGAAAAAGCTAACTGCTAGCCTTTATTTTAGCTACCTGTTGAGTAAACAGCTAACAGGTGTAAAGCAGGTAGAGAGCTCCCCTTGGTGAACCTAACCGTCCGGTTTCTGGTTAGCCGACAGCTGCAGAGCAATGTCCAATCAGAAGTCAGCAAAGTTTCGACCCCATGAATCCCTTAAACCCACTTTTAAAGGAATACTTTAAAGTGTTAAATACTCTTTAATGTTGCTTTAATCAAGAAAAATTTCTAATTTGTTTACTCAAAGGGGGCGGGGCTTAAAGCTTGAGCTGGGCACTAGGGGCGGGACACACGTCCTTGTGTCTGGTTCTTGTATCGTCTCAACAAAACGCCCTGATCTGTTTTTATATCTGATTTTTTTTATGTTCATGTGGTTTTAGACAAAGTAACTCTGCTGCTTTATTGGGTCTCATCCGGACCTCCTGATTGGCTCACCTGTCCTCACCTGTCATGTTCTACTGGCAACTAGTTGGACCATTTTCCACCCCACTGGTTGGACCAGAACTCCTCTGGTTTCTGATCCGTTCGGGTTGTTCCTTCAGCCGAAGCGGAAGCTGCAGATGGGTTTGTGTTCTGCAGGGGGGAGGGGGGAGGGGGTCAGAGTGGTCGGAGTCCCGGCATTCCTCTTGTGGGTGATACAGGGTGGAGGAGCGGAGGACTTACGCCACGTCGTGGTTTAATTACCTCAGTAAATCAGAAGTGTTTGCTGCAGCTTCTTTATTAACAGATGAAAAAACGGGAAAAGTTTTGGAGTTTTGACTCGGAGGCCGGATGTTTGGTGCTGATGACGGGATGAACAAACCAGATGTTTGATTATTGTCTCCAAGTCAGTAGATGTTCAGGATTCTCTGAGCAAAGTCACAGATTCCTCCTGCAATCCTAACACCCCCCCCCCACACACACACACACACACACACATACATACATACATACATACATACATACATACATACATACACACACACACACACACACACACACACACACACACACACACACATGCATGTACACACACACACATGCATGTACACACACACACACACACACACACACACACACACACACACACACACACACACACACACACACACACACACACACACACACACACACACACACAGATCCAGACTGCAAACATCAGTTAAAAATCTTCAGAACTTGTAAAATGTTGCTGATTCCACTCCAGTAACCATGGAAACCAACATCTGAAGCGCTGTGGAGATAAAATTCCTCCTCCTCCAGTTTTGGGTCTGAACTCATTGGGAGGTGAAAAGAAACAGAACAACAAAGCATAGCTACTCAAACCCATCAGAACCATCAGAACCAACTCTTACTTAACCCGGTTGGCTTTGTCTCGGAGAGGGGGCTGACGGGAGTGTGAAGTCTGCGCTCTGCTCGCTGTAGGTGGCATTCCCACTTCCTGCTCCTGAGACCTGGCTCCTGTGGGATGGGCGTGCATGCGGACCGCCACACGTAAATCAGAAAACGCGCTGACGCTGACAGGATCCTGAATGGGTGCTTTGTGTTGGGACGTGTCCCTGAGGGTCTGACCCCTGACCCGAGTTTGGTCCTGGAGGTGTTCTGATGGACTCTTTGTGTTCTTTTAGCTCCACGGCTACATGGAGAACGAACCTCTGACATTGCAGCTGTTCATCGGAACCGCAGACGACCGGCTGCTGAGACCCCACGCCTTCTACCAGGTCCACCGCATCACGGGGAAGACTGTGTCCACACCGAGCCACGAGGTCCTCCACAACAACACCAAGGTTCTGGAGATCCCTCTGCTGCCGGAAAACAACATGCGGGCCATGTGAGTTGGACCAGAACCCGTCGAGTCCAGATGAAGCTGGTTTTACATGTAGAACAAGAACCTGAATCTAGAGAACCTGAGGTTCACAACCATCTCCTGGACCGTGTCAGTCCAGGTCTCCGTGTCTGTTCATAAAACCAACAAAACCCTGTGAAGAGAAGCAGATAATTACGAAATCTGGAGAAAACGGGAAAAGTTTTGAAGTTTTTCCCCAAAAAATTCGGAGACACAAACTTTCTGTAAGACTCAGTTTTCAGGTTTTGATTGTTAATGAAATGGTCCAGACTCTCTCAGAGTTCAGGTTCGTCTCAGGCTGCTCACTCGGATGATAAACAACGGTCACTAGGGAGTCTCTGGAATGTCTCGAAACATTCCCGAGGGTTTCCCTACACAAGCCTCAGTGCCTTGTTCTCTAGTCACTGGAATTTTGGTTGAAAAGCCTCAAAGAGAAATTTACCCTCAGATAAGCCACAGTAATCCTCTGTGTCTGGAACTAGTCTAGAACCGGTCTGGAAATGGTCCAGAACTGGACTGGAAATGGTCTAGAACTGGTCTGGAACCGGTCTGGAACTAGTCTAGAACCGGTCTGGAAATGGTCCAGAACTGGACTGGAAATGGTCTAGAACTGGTCTGGAACCGGTCTGGAACTAGTCTAGAACCGGTCTGGAAATGGTCCAGAACTGGTCTGGAACCGGTCTGGAACTAGTCTAGAACCGGTCTGGAAATGGTCCAGAACTGGTCTGGAACCGGTCTGGAACTAGTCTAGAACCGGTCTGGAAATGGTCCAGAACTGGTCTGGAAATGGTCTAGAACTGGTCTGGAACCGGTCTGGAACCGGCATGGAACCGGTCTGGAACTGGTCTAGAACTTGTCTGGAACTAGCCTAGAACTGGTATGGAACTGGTCCAGAACTGGTCTGGAACCGGTCTGGAACTAGTCTAGAACCGGTCTGGAAATGGTCTAGAACTTGTCTGGAACTAGCCTAGAACCGGTCTGGAACTAGCCTAGAACTGGTATGGAACTGGTCTAGAACTGGTCTGCAACTACTCTAGAACCGGTCTGGAACTAGCCTAGAACTTGTCTGGAACTGGTCTGGAACCAGTCTGGAATGAGTCTAGGAACTGGTTTGGAACCGATCTGGAACCAGTCTACAACTGGTCTAGAACCAGTCTGGAACTGGACTCGGGTTCAATAAAGAACTCACACTTTATAAAAATCTAAACTGAGGCAGCTTCAGACATTCTGGGGTGTTTCTAATTCCAGAAACACAATAATGAAGCTCAGAGATTCACACCAGGAAAGTGAGCAACTTCACAAACGTTTGGAGACACTTTGGAGACTCCTTCCAGAGGGTGGTCCACAGTTGGTCTCCAACGGTCGTGGTGAGACGCCAGATTTAGGTTTCTGGACTCAAACGGGACGATCTGTGACTTTAGAGTCTCCATAAAATCCATTAGAATTATTTGTCAGAACTTGTTTTTTTTCTCCCAAATTGACTTTTTTTCAGAATTCCATAATTTTAAAAATAATTTATTTATTCGGAAAACTACAAACTTCATGGACTAAATCAGATTATTTTAGGACATCAGGACCAAACCTCGGCTGCCTGGAAGGAGAAAAACTCCTAAAAGAATTCTTTTACCAGGAGAAACATAAATGATTTGGTCCCACATCGAGTCTTTATGTGAACACGAACAGTTCCCCAGCTGCTGTTTCAGTGCTCCTCTCGGACAGGCGGGACTTCTCCTGATCCTCTGGGCTCCGAACACAGAGATTGGGTAACAGGAGAAGCTCTGAGCTGCTTCATCTTCTCGGTTTCGTGCTCGTAACTCCGACTCCGCAGCCGTTCTGAAACTCACCGGTTCTGCTTCATAGCGTGATTCAGAAACCGGTCCCCCCTCCAGGTGGAGCTTCTCAGTGAAAGTTCTCCTGAGTCATCATTCCTCCTCAGCATCCGTACCTGATTGCTTCACCAGAGCCTGAAGAATGTTGGGAGTGTTCAAATGTGTGCAAAAGTTGACATTCACTAGACTTTGAGGAATGCAGCGTCCAGCTGGAAAAGCCTGGAACTGTCTGGGAAATAAGAAGTTGGGATGAGTTTGGTAGAGATGGAGGTCAGGGTTCAAAACGCTGTTTTTACTTCCTGTCATGAAAGCGTCTAACGCCTCGTTTTCACAAACAGAATCGACTGCGCAGGAATCCTGAAGCTGCGTAACTCCGACATCGAGCTGAGGAAGGGCGAGACGGACATCGGGCGGAAGAACACGCGTGTGCGGATGGTTTTCCGGGTCCATCTCACCCAGACCACCGGCAGGACCGTGTCTCTGCAGGCTGCGTCCAACCCCATCGAGTGCTGTGAGTACATCTACTCATAAGTCAGGTTCTGAGGGACGTCCCACCGACCCTCCACGGGATCGGGCCGGTACCGATTTCCAGCTCCAGCCTGCTGATACCGATTCTGACCCAAACTTATGGTGGATCTTCTTGTCAATCTAAACCTTCCTAGTGGAAGATCGGGTGTTGCTGACAAGACCGAACCCTCAGCAGTGGTGCGTTCAAGGACCAGGAAACAGAAACTCCTGATATTTGAGATTTAAAATGATCAAAAAGAATCTTCGCCGGTTCCGACTCAGCCAGCAGCTGATCAGACGGGTTTCAAACACATCTGAGGACGGAGAAGTTTATGTTGAATCCTGTAAACTTCCCCGTGCCAGCCCGACTCTGCTGGAGGATAGGAAACACGCAGAGCTGATGGTCTCGTGTGTTTGGGTCGTGGCGAAGGAGGAGAACCGAGTTAGTCGGGTTGATAAAACAGGATGAAACCGCCCGCTGACTGCGACTCTGAGCTCTTTCTCTTTTGGCTTTTTGGGACTAAAAAGGTTTCATTGAATAAACTCGTCTGCCTCTGTGCACTCGCGCCGACCTCTCACTCGGACCCGTCGGCGTTCCGCGCGGTTCTGGCGCCGCCTCAGAGATCAAGTCCTCAGAGGTAAATGAAAGACGGCAGTTAAACCATGATCTCAACGTCCTGAAATAAACTATTGTCAGCTTCTGAAAGACTGCCATGAAGCAGCCGCTTGGCCCGCTTCACAACGGGTGTGTGTGTGTGTGTGTGTGTGTGTGTGGGGGGGGGGGGGGGTACACGAGCTTTTTTCAGCCTTTCTTCATCATTAAAGTGTTTTTTCTGCTTTTTATTGTTTGTTCGGCTTCTTTAAGTCCGGATTCATTAGAAGAGGAAACGATTTTTAGGCAGCGCCTCTGAAGACGAGGTAAAAATGAGACGATCTCAAAATAACGATGATTTTAAAGAGATCAGAACTTTAGTTTAATTGAGTTGTTTACTTATAAATACGTGATTTCTGACTGATGACTTCGTTTAATGACTTTATTAGACACACTTGTCGTTTTGTCCTGGACTGCCTCGGGCAGACGGGATGTTACTCCTCATCAGGGAGGTGTTAGATGCTCCTGTGGTGAAGCTGACTTGGACTGGCTGCACACGGCTGGAGGAGGCGAGTGTTCGCTCGCTGCATCAGAAAAACAAACTACTGCCTTAAACAGACTGATGCTGGCTTTGAAACGCGTTAGTCTGGCTGCTTCTAATCCAGCTGAAGCAGATGATGCGGTAGGGGCCAGGCCTCCTCTGCATGCACACGGATCAGGTGATCCGTGCAGAACAGCATCATCCCCACTCTGCTCAGACGTGTCCATCCCTTTGGCTGTTGGGAATATCCCATTTGACTCGTCTGCTCCACCCTCGCATGTCGCCACCTGCTGGTGCGGAGTGGAACTCGTCACCTGGGTTTTCTCACGCACATGTTAGCTAGGATAAATGCTCGTTACCGACTTCGACGCACTCGCAAACGCAGCTTGTGAGGGGTTCTCATTCACCGAGCCTCTCCATGTCTTCTTTCAGTGTTTTTATCCTGTAACGATGCACAGCATCATATTAGCTCCTGGTGGGCAGTGGCGGTTCTACATGGAATTACTCCCCGAGCGAGGCCCCCTTTGAGCCCCCCCCCCACACACACACACACACACACACACTATGAAGTTGTCAGAATGTAAAGAAATATACATTATATACTGTATCTAAATATATAGAATCAAATATACAAAAACAAACAATAACTAAATATTAAGAATATATGAACATTAAATATAATAAATATTCTAAATAGCAAGAATACTAATCAGAGCCAGGTGAGTGAGCCGCCCCTGAAACACAGGTGACCTCAGGTATGACTTGATCAAGTTTTGAAAAGCTCCTCTCAGCTTGAGCCACAGTGACTGGCAGAGCAGTCCAAAAGTTGGGGTAGATCTCCAATAGATCTTTATCATGATCCGTAATATTTTAGAATTGCCTCTGAAATTGTCATTTAAACTGACATAAAAAACTGTAGACTACCAAAAATGCCAACTTCTACAGAACAAATCATGTAAAAATAATCAGTGCAGCCATCTGCAATAAATAAACAGGATAGTTAGTGGTGACTGGGGAGTTCTCTTCTGCTTGTAGAATTGTTTTATTTATTATTATGTGAACATGATCAACATGTGTTTGTTGTTGTTCAGGCAGGCCACGGGCTGCAGTGAGCATTTAACAAATCCTAGTTTGAATCAGTAAAAAACGATTCAAGGATTTTTTTGAACCATTTGAATATTCGTTTCAATATTTCAGCCCTATTAGCTCTGTTAGCAACTAGCTGACCGCATTTAACCGTTAAAATCCCAGTTAACTGGTTAAAAAATGTAAAACATGCATCATGAGAGCTACATACCTTTATCTTTCTCCTCTTTTTTCTTTTTATTCCTGAATGGGGCACCTGGTGGTTTTAGCCTTTTTATGTTCATCTCTTCTGTTTGGCTCTTGACTCAATAAGTTTCCTTCAGTCAGGACTAAACTATTTGACCTTGAGGGGGGGGGGGGGGTGACCACAAAATCGTTACGTTT
>NC_091759.1:25747624-25755124 GCF_043380555.1 Nothobranchius furzeri
AATAATCCATTTAAACACGAATTTCAAACCACAGCAAACAGTCAGAAGTAACAAAACTTCGTAAGGTCGGACAGTTTCATGCTACAGATTATAGTTTACAGTTACGTAAGTTTTCAGGTCATCATTCAAACGGTTGCATAATTGTCCCGAGATTCGTGTCTGCTTTCATGTTTGTTCACAAAATGTTTGGAACATCGTTTCCTCCAAGAATAAAAGTTCTGCAGTTTATCAGTTTTACATTTTAGTTCACTTACAAGTTGTGGAATTATGGAATCATAACGGAAAACATTCATTTGAATGTGTAGCTGGAAACACTTTTGGAGTTTAGCAGAAACCAAATAAGCACTGAAACAGAAAACAGGTGACGAAGTTTGCTGTTGACAACCCAGATTTTATTAGCATCACCTTGTATCAGCGTCTACTTGACATGGGTCTCTAAAATTTATACATTTCTTTGGTAGGAAATTAGCACAAAGAAGCTAACGAGTAGCATGTTCAGGCTAACAAGCTGCTAAATGAAGTAGCCTTTTCTGACTCACATTAGCATCACAGTGTTTGCAATTAGCTCGCAGAAACCTAAAGGCCATCAAACGTGCTAGTAGTCCAAACTAACAGTGCTAACCGCTATTTTCTTTAATTTAGCTACAATTTTAGCGATATGCTAACAGCAGAACAGATCAGGCTAAACCGACTGGTGGTGGAGCCGTTCTGAGGCAGTGCTCCTGCTACTGGGACCCATCTGTCTCGTGGATTAGGCCCGTTTCAACCTCCGCCAGGACCCAGTTTAGCCTTTTTCACCTGAGCAGCGGCGCTTTGGCTTATTTGTTTCAGACCAAAATCTCTTCAGAAACGTCTTCGAACAGGTAGAAACTTTACTTCACAAATGATTAAAAATAATTTTAGAATAAAACAAGGAGTTAATTTCTTTTTTGGACTTGCTGAACCTGGCCCGAATAACTTAAGCAAACCTGGGTTTTTGTTCCGTAAAAAAACTGTAAAATCAGAGTTCAGGAGAGTTGTTCTCAGCTGTGTTTAGCTGCCGAGCAGCAGCGAGAACACGGGACACCTGCTGGGACGAACCTGAGAGCTTTCAGCAGGAAGTTCTGCTGAGAAAATAAACCATCAGGACTTCAGAGGAACGTTTCACTCGGCAAACGTCCAGATTCCTCTCGCCGGAGGGCTTCGTCTCTCAGAGACTCTGTTTTTTGGGGGTTTTAGAGCCTAGAAAAACAAATTTCTCCAGAAGAACCAGGACGACTCCTTAGTTGTGATCTAAACCTCAGCTTTTCTTTCTGAAATCACCTTAAAGCTTCACTAAATGATAAAACATCATCCAGATTCAGTTGCTGAAGTTTTTCCCTTGACAGTAATCCACGAAAACCATTTTCCTTTTATATTTCAGTGTTAAAAGTGTCAAAGGTGCAAACGAATATGACTTGTTTTCATATAATTTCAGATGATTTAGAACCACAAACCTCAACATCCCATCATTGGTTAGAAAATCTGTTTTGTCTGCATCCTGATGCGATCAGATCTAACCAGACGGCAGTAAATAGAGAATTTAATTCAATTTAATTTGAAGATACTTTATTAATCCCAGAGGGAAATTAGAGTTTCAGTACACACAATTCTGAGATCAGACATACATACATAGACACATGACAAGAATTGGTGACTGTGGTCATTCGCAACCCGAGTCGCGCTACCGTAATAGAGATCAGAGAGTTTATATGAGGATTGGTTCAGGTGGAGGGAAAAAGGGCACTTCAGAGTTACCCTCCACAGAGAGGGCAGCTTTGCTATGCAAAAAACACCTAAGACAGAAATGCAACAGACTTCAGACATCACACAACATAAGTGTCCACTAGGTGGGGAGGTGGGTTGGAGACTCTCCACACATCAGTGCGTGCAGCCACGATAAGCAGCGCTCGTCACCTTCGTTTGGACAGGGGAGGGAGATAATGGGTTAGAGAGCACAGTGACTCCTGGAAACAATTCAACGGCCTTCACGGGTCACAGTCCCACCCAGGCTGGGATAGGGAGACAGAGTTACCATGGCGACGGCAGCATTCCACATTTCTTCTGAGGGGGGAGTTTTCACTTCAGCCTCACAGGCTCAAGGGCCCCAGATTCAGATAAGAACTTGTTTTGGGTACAGACAGAGATAATTTCCTCTGTCTTAGTGTTCTGTTGGTCTCCAACCCCTCCAGGTCCAATAATGGCGTAATTAATCTATCCCAACCGTGCTGTCCCGTCAACTCTATCCTTGATCGAATCCACCTTCTGTGCCAGAGTCTGAATCTCAGCCAAA
Source organism: Nothobranchius furzeri (assembly GCF_043380555.1). Lineage (NCBI taxonomy): Eukaryota > Metazoa > Chordata > Actinopteri > Cyprinodontiformes > Nothobranchiidae > Nothobranchius > Nothobranchius furzeri. The sequence continues at coordinate 25,749,936 of NC_091759.1, forward strand.
GTTCCAAGCTTACGACTCATCTCGACAATTATATGAGTTTGTGCGTTCACAGTGTGGTATAATCCATCCCTGAGCTCCGGGATTGAGCCAATATTCCTCGACAGCTCATTAATTTTCTGGTAAGCCAGGTAACCGCTCAGGCCAAAGAGCAGGAATCCCGACACCAACACCACGAATATCCAAACATCTTCAGAATCCTCTACAGACAGCTGAGAGAGGCAGATCAGGTTCCGCTGTTTCCAGGAGTCCATGATGTGCTTAGCTGGCTCTGTCCCAGAGGGGCAACCGGGAGCCCCTTCTCCCGTTCTCATCGTTGAAAAAATTTAGTCAATCGCGTTGAGAGACCAGCTGATCAGATCCATTTTTATTAATATCCAGTTTCCAGAGAAAATGCAGAGAAGTGCCGTGCACAAGACAGACAAGGCAAAGAGCCTTGGGAGGAGCAGGGAGAGAGAAGAGAAAGAAGCATCTGTACTTTCCAAGAGCTGGAAGAAGAATGGGAAACCAATGGGTCCCGAGTGTGAAGCCCTGAGGAACTCCACCAGAAGATACTGTCTCACCCAGCCTGACTGTAAAAGTTCAGCTGGATGATAAAATTTAGTTTTAGATTATTTAAACTCTTTAGAGTTTTGCTGTTTCTAGATGAGCGTCACAGAAAAAACCCAACAAAACCCTGTTATTTGATTATAAAGTGACACTAACACACACGTGTGTGTGTGTGTGTGTGTGTGTGTGTGTGTGTGTGTGTGTGTGTGTGTGTGTGCGTGCGCGCGCGCTCTTCTCCATCCCCAGTGAGTCGTGGAGGATGGCTGCTTATACTGAGCCAGGATTCTCTGGAGGTTTCTTCCTGTTAAAAGGGAGTTTTCCTCTCCGCAGTCGCTGCATGCTTGTCACTAGTCAGTGACTTGATGCAACCTGCTGGGTTCCTTATATAGGAAACTTAATGAGCTGACCTGTATTGTTTACTGTGTGAAGGTCCTCGAGACGACTCTGGTCCTGGTTTAGCGCTTTAGAAATAAACTAAACTGAATTACACGTTCAAAGCTTTACAGAATCTAAGATAATAGAACGATTGTCAAAGATTCAGTTTCTGAGTCGACAGAAACTAAAACTTACACTCAAAACAAACTGAAAAAAAAAACCGTAAAAACAACCAAAACAGTTACGACGTTCTGCCTTCGTTCCAGAACTCGGTGCTGGTTGAAATCCCTCCGTACCGAAATCAGCGCCTCTCTACCCCCGTCCACGTCAACTTCTACGTCTGCAACGGCAAGAGGAAACGAAGCCAGTATCAGCGCTTCACCTACGTTCCTGCCACAGGTAAACGTCTCTAAGGCATTGGTGGTTCTAGGGGGCGGGGCCACAGGGGTATTGCCGAAATCTGATTGGCCCCTGAAGTGCTCCTATCCTGTCACCCATCTGGCCTTTGCATGATGATCAGATTATAGGCGGGTGCAATTGAAAGTCTAAACACTAGTGGTGCTAATGAGCCACATAACAACGTGGGTCACCCACCAACACCCTTAAACCTGATGCTGTTGAACACAACGCTGACATTTCTTTGTTTGTCTGTGATCGGTAAGGATGCTTGTAAAATTACATAAACGTGTTTCTGTTAGGCCCGGATCATGAAATGTGTCTACCTTACCAAAGCTGATGTTGTGGCTTGATACTCATGCCCCCCCCCCCCCCCCCCCCCCCCCGCATGGCCCCCCATTCTGGAAAGTCCTAGATCCGACACTGCTTTAAGGAGGTTCAAACTTCAGATAGTTTCAATAAGTAATAGAAACAAAACACACATTTGTGTAAAACACCCAGAGTTTTCATCTGAGGTTTGGTTCCTAGTGAACCCGTTTGGGTTTCCGGGGTTCTGAGTGAGACGAGGACTCGTGTCTGAGACTTGTTTGTAAGGTGGAGACCAGGAGCAAGTTTTACATCATCGGTAACTAAATAAAAAACAATCCTGCTGCTGGTTGAATGTTCTGGATCATAAATAAATAATCCCACCACCTCGTTGGTGTCCAACAAATTTCCTCTTTTGTTGGACTTTTGTTGAACCCAGAAAACTGGATTCAGTCAGGCAGTAAAAGGAGTTTCGTCTCCAGATGAAAGATTCCCTCCGGTTTTCGGGTTTGTCTCACTTCTTCGGTCTGCTCTTTGTCTTTGTTTCTCCGAGTAATTAGAAACATGTTGGCCAGGGTTCTGCTTCTGAAGACGAGCCGTTTGGTGGTTTGTTTGGGAGGAACAAAGCAGCGCTTTTATTCCCTCCATGTGAGAAGAAATCATAAAGGCTGTTCTTTCCCGTACCTGCTGGAGGGTGGGGGAGCGGCCTGGGAAAGGCCGTTGAATGGACAACCTTCTGCCAAGCTAAATATAAACTCGGACCCACCAACTGAAATGTAGAAACCGCGGCTAATTGCGCTGCAGCCTTGGAGCGAACATCCAGTGGGTGGTTCAAAGCTGCGATTCAGCTGCAGCAGGCCGGCCCTGAGCGTGGGCGGTGGAGCGCCCCGCCGTCAAAGTGGAGCATTGTCCTCTTTACCGGTAGGGTGGGGGGAGCGGGACAGCAGGCCAGCTTTCCCAAAGGGAGGGGCAGTAGGACCTGACCGGAATGAGAAGAGAGGAATCAGAGGTGGAGAAACAACAATCTGCTGCTGCAGGTGCTGCAGGTGCTGCACTTGGTTCCAAAACAGATTTATTTTGGGAAAACCATTTTCACGCAACGGAAACCCGGCAGCATGGTGTGTTTAGTGGTGAAACAAACGTTTGCCGTTCTCCTGCTCCTGTCCTTGCACACTGTATCCTCCAGAGGCGGGCTCACTTCCTGCTAACAAACCCAAAATAGGTGTGTGTGTGCTGTTTTAGTCCTGCGGTCGGTGTTCACAGTGAGCTTCACACATCAGTCCTTTAGTCTCTGTAGGTTCGGTTTGGGCCAGAAATAAAACGGTGTGAGTAATTTACAGATTCTCTTCACATCATTGCAGTAAACTCGGTTCGTGCCAGCGTGCCAACCACCTTATCGTTGGACAGGACTGCATGCTGCTGTCGAACGCTGAATCTGTGATTTTCCGTTAAACTGAGGGGTCTCCTGGGTTTGACCACAAATATGGCTAAACTTAAAGGGGACTTAACCCTTTGCTGTGACCGGAGTAGAGGTAAACCCCAGGGTAGAGTGCTGGGCCCTCTGTGTTTCTGCAACAATCCTTTTCTTTAGAGTAACAAACACAGACAAGCCCAAAAGAAGTCACACTGGCATATTTGATTCAGATTACACAATAAAACTTCTATTTGAGGAAAAATGAAACACTTTCAAAATAAGAGCCCTTTGAGTTCAGAGGAGTCCACGATGTCATCATCTCTTCCTGGTTTTAACTGCTGAAGTCAACATCTGACGACGTTTGGCCCACTTTTCTAGAAGTAGTCAGATTTTCCACTTTTTCCCTTTTTAAGCACGTTTGTTTTTTGATTTGAAGAACTTCAGGAGCTTGGGCTCTAACAGAGACGCTCATTGATGAGCGTCAGTGAGGCAGCAAGCGTCCTGACCACAAACCGACACACTCAGACATTCAGGAAGTTGTTTTCTCATGCAGCTTTTCCTCCTCTCCTCATAGTTCCAACGATAAAGACGGAACCACACGACGACTATGATGTTCCTCTGATGTGCACTCACCACGGCTCTGGCCTGGCCCTGCACCCAAAACCCTTTTACCTCCCGTCGGCCGTGACCCCTATGATCTCCGGCCTCCAAGCTGTTGTGGGCGGGGCTTACTCTGCCAGCCAGCAGACGCCAACCCCCAAGCCCATCTCACTGACCCCCACCTCTCCGAGCACGAGCCCCAAACTGCAGGACCTGTCACCGCCACCCTTCTCCAAGTGTCCCCCGGAGCCTCAGGCCCCTCAGGTCTCCATCATCCAGGAGACTCCAGGGCGTTACCAGCCCCCCGGCTTTTTTCCACCCAGCAGCTCATCCTCCCCTGCGGCCTCGCAGCCCTCCACCCCAACCGAGGTCCCCTTCTCCTCGCCGCATGGCGTTACTCCGCCCCATTCGGTCAGCGGCTGCACGAGTTCCGCTTCCCAGCAGCTTTCCAAAGTGCCGGAAAGCGACCGGTCTTCCCTGCAGGAGGACAACAGCCCCCCCATGCAGGCTGTCAGCATCAAACAAGAACCACAAGAACTGGACCAGATGTACCTGGATGATGGTGAGAAGAAACTTCTGTTCTTCCTAAAATTAGGAAATAAGATCCAAGTCATCAGGAAAGAGAAGCTTTGGAAACCGGTTTCCGAGGCCATGAGTAAACATCTCACCTGCTTTAGATCAACATTCAACAACATGAAGCAAAATCTTTCGGTTCAAGACTTTTTCAGTTTAAATCTGGAGAATTATGGTCAGAAAAATAAACACCAGATGTTTTTAATCCAGAGTCTCTAAAAAGTTTCAGAATAAAATTCAAACCTAAATAAATGCTAGAAGATTTTATTTCCTCTAAATGGTTTTTAGGCTCCAGCTTGACTGTTAATCTCCTCTTCATTAGAGTTAAATAACCTGAAACACTCTGGAGGTTTTCCAGACTGGGATCTAGTGTTTCTGAAGTAATCAGAGTAAACTCGTGGCTGAAGCGGCATGTTTTTCTGACGCCCTGAACGTCAGCCTGGATGATGTCAGGCTCTTTGCTGAGGTTTGGGGCCACGGCGGTGATTGGGATAAACTGGATAAATGATCCCGCGTGTGAGAGCAGGAAGCCGAGGAGAACGCTAACCAGCAGCCGTCAGCGGCGCTTTGATCCGTCACCGGAGCTCCAGCTGAGCCGTCTGGCCAAGCTTCCTGATGCCGGGCCGCAGACTGCAGGACGTAGGCAGGTCCCAGCCTGAGTAAAGGCTTTGTCTGCGGTAGAACCGTCTGCAGCTGTGAGGTAGATCAGTCTCCAAGAGTCTAAGGTGGTGCACTAACCATATTAAAGGGGACGTGTCATTACGCTGTAGTTTGGCCACGCCCACTCTTCCCCTGACTGGCTGCTGTGAGGTGATGAGCTCTGGTATTCAGGAGAGGCTCGGAGTAGAGCTGATGCTTGTCAGGTAGTGGTGGGGTTCTATGATGCTCCTGATTGTGACATCACAAACAGGACTTGAGGGTTAGGGTTAGGCGCGTCATTCCTGAAACCAGCCACTAACAGGAAACGGATGTTTCTAGA